>NW_024429199.1:22745600-22945600 GCF_017639785.1 Mesocricetus auratus
TTGTTGGAGGCTAGCTGGAAAGAGCTTTATTCTGTCTCTTTTGCTTTACCAGGAGCACGTAAAGACAAGGAGGTTATTGAAGACTGAAAGAGCCGAGGCCAGAACATACACAACCGTGGCTGCCCATTCTCCGTGCTTTTCCCACCGGGCCTGCACTGTCTATAAACCCGTCCATGGAATAGCCCCATTTGTATTTTTCTGTGTCACTACAGACTGAATTCTAGAAATGCTTTTGTAAGAATTTTGTTTACAAGTGGAACAGTACTGAGACAGAAATATGACGATCCCTGGGGACTGGTGCGGCTAAATATCAGTTTGAAAGAATAGTTTAGACAAAGAATAAGAGAGGAAATGCTAGTGACATGAGCTCATTGTCTACTCACAGAAGAAGTTACATTTAAGATTCAGTAACTTTTCCTTTTACTCAGCCTGGCACTGGAGATTTGCCCTTCAGCATCACACAGATCTCCACCCTGTGGGGATGTCTCTGACAGGAAATTTTATGTTTGTTACTTCTCTCAGAGAAAGTTCTATTTCATGTTTCAAGTCTACAAATACAAGTTTCTTCCCAATCATATCTTCATTGTGTCTCATGACTCCTGACATGGGTAATAGTAGCTCATTTCACAGAAATGGTTTCCACAGCTCTCTGCCACAATCTGATTCTTTCTTCTTCTTGTCTGTTTGCTCCTTGAGGCAGCCTCACTATGTAATCCACAGAGATCTGAACTCTGTGTTCCTCCTGTCCTGCCTCACAAATGCTAGGGTGACAGACCTGTACCACCACACCCAGCGTTCTCTTTTAATGTGGCAGAGTCATCTGTCCGTTTTTCACAAAAAGAGCAGTTGGTTTTTTCTGCTCTTTCCAAGGATGTTGTATTTAAAGGGTCTCTTCTTCCCAACTATATGACTTCAGGGAATCAACATTGATAGTGGGAAATAAAATAACTACACCAAGTGATAAAAATCCTCTCCTAAAGTTGATATTAATATCACAGTATTTTATTAGCTCCCGTGTTTGCAAAGATATCTCTCTCTCTATATATATATATATCTATATCTATATCAATTATAATTATATTAGAGAAATTTCCCATAGTCTCAATAAGCATATCCTATGTAGAATAAAAGTTCTTTTTCATAATGGATTTTGCTTGGCTCCAAAAGTCATCTTAATCCCAAATATTACTACTAATCAGAGAAAAACTAGCATTTTCATTAATGTATCCCATTGTTCATGCTAAGATTTTTTTCCATAGAAAATTCTGCTGAGTACCCATTTTTAGCATGTTAGTACCGATGAACACGATAGTTACATCCAGGACCTCAACATGGGACAAAGGGGAACATCCATTACACAGCAAATTGAAAATGTCCAGATAGAGTAGACCAGGAGAAGAAATGAGACTGACAATGCATTGGGGATTTGCACGAGAATGAGAGGTAAGCTGCCAAAGGGGACCATTGCTGGAGCACAGCTACTCTTCCCTTCTTTTGGGGGGCTGTGTGTCATTACTTCCTTCTCCAGCATTCTTACTGGTTTACTTTGTCCTCAGAGGTCTGCATTGTCACTAGTTGCTTAGCATTAACACATTGAGTTATAAGGCTAAATTGTATGTTGTGAGGTTATGCTAAAGTTGTAAGGCCCCTCTAAAATAAATGAGCATTAGAATAATAAATACATTTGAAGGCAAAAAACCTAGTGGGCTGGCACTCAAAATTTGTTACAGAATGAATGCATTAGGGTTGCATGCAAGATGTGGAAGATGAAAGAAAGGGGATTTAAGACAAACAGAGACAGGGCATCTTGTTGCTTATACCTCTGCAAAAAAGCAATTTCCAAGAAACAGTAGAAGAAGTGTGTGTGTGTGTGTGTGTGTGTGTGTGTGTGTGTGTGTGTGTGTGTGTGTGTGTGTACAGAAAGTGGGAAGATGAAAAGGAAGGACCTTTAATAAGCTAGTTCAAACAGTTATTGAACCTCAGAAACTCCAAAAGCTGTAAGCTAGGCCAGTTGAGTTTATGCACAGTCTCCTACTCTCTCCCTTCAGCAGATCAATAGTCTCCCCTAGGCTTTTAGGGACCACAACTCAAGACAAACCAAGATTCATGGCTTTGACAATGAAAATAATTTCAGTAGTAGCCAGTTCATAAAACAGAGTTGGGATTTAATAAAGGAACCCTAGCATAGACTTAAGCACAGGGTTAAGATAGGAAAAAAAATCAGAAGAATGTAAGACACACCCCAGAGAGCAGACTTAGGCTTCTCAGGAGTCACGTGACTGTCTTTTGCTACTTGTCATATAGAGCATTTTGGTAGGATTTGGAGTCCCCATCTTCAAAGCCTTGATAAGAAATGTAAATGAGAGCAGGGAAGTGGTGGCACACCCCTTTAATGCCAGCACTTGAGAGGCAGGGGCAGGCAAATCTCTGGGAGTTCGAGGTCAGCCTTGTCTACAGAGTGAGTTCTAGAACAGGCAAGGCTACACAGATAAACCCTGTCTCAACAAACAAACAAACAAAAAGAAATTTAAATGAGGTTCCTAGGGGCATGCTTGAGAGGCACCAAAGAGGATTCTGAATGCTGAGGCAAAAGTCTAGTCTCTGCAGTACTAGGAAGGAGGACATTTTTAGTTAACCAAAGATAACAGCTTGTCTGATAGTGTCAGGAAGTGTCTGGGGGGGAAGGAAGGAGGCTCTAATCAAGGTCATGTACATTCAAGTTTTAAGTCCGGGTCATTGCTTCTTTTACACAGACTGTCTATCTATGAACCGAATATCAATTTTATTCCAGTAGCCTTTGAAACAAATGTTGACTATGCTGGAAGTTTTGCTTAGCTAGCGAGGCCTTTAAGGAGACTCTGGGATGAGATGCTCCTTTCCCCTCTCATGCGCATCAAATTTCTTTTTGTTTCAATTCTTCCCTAGTCTTGAGTCTAGGAAAGAATGAAAAATTGAATTCAGTTATAAGCTGCCAACCTGCTAGTCTGGCAGGGTACATTTTGCTTGTGTAGTCAGTTTATTTGCTTCAAGACCCTCATCTATCTGAATGACCCCTAGACATATTATGAAGAATAGTCTACCTACTCAAAATGTACTCATTGAACTATTCATCTTAATTTTGAAACTCCTCCACAGAAACTCTGAGAATAACATCTGACTAAATGTATGATTACTGTGGCCTAAGGAATATGATACAAATTTGTCTATCCTATATGTGGCAGACACAATGAAAGCCTTGGACACTGTCATTTGCCTTATGGGCTTTTACAGGTTCTTTGAAATTGTCTTCTCTAAACAGGATTTACTTCACTGGGGCTACAAGGAAACCAAAAACAAGAGAAAACCTGACACCAATGTCTCAATTTTGCCTTTGTCTCCTTATTTGGGGCCTCTTGTTTGCCTGTGTGTGTAAGACATGCTAATCTCTCAAGGAGTATCTGTTTAAGCAACTATGACATGTCACATATCTCATTTCCTTTTAAGGCTGAAGGTAAAGTGCTGTTGTCCTAAGCCTGCTGTCACCATGGATTCCAAGAAGAGCATGATTTCACAGACAGGACAGATCATCTTCATGATGACAATCTCTATGATGGAGATGCTACTCCCTAGAGCAGATCATCTTGCAAGAACCAGGTTTGTCCCTCAAGTGTGACATCATTTAACAGACCCAAACCAGCAGGACTCAGCCTATAGGGAGCACAAAGGTCCTTGACCTCACTGAAAAGCACTATGGAAACCAGGAATGTTAAACATGCAGGAATGTCTTTCCAATGAAGAGAGAGCTTGCTTTTCCACCAGAGGGCTGGGAATGGAGGTGGTTGATAACCTGGTGATCATAAGTCTGCTCCCACAAGCAGAACCAGAGGTGGCTAACAGTCAAGGTGACCTTTGTGTTATTTGTATGGTCAGGGGCTTCCCTAATATCCCAAATCAAGACTAGAGATAGCTAATAGCCCAAATGACTTCTTTACTATCTGTATGACTGAAACCACAGCAGATCCTCTCCTAGGCCCTTAAGATCATACTTGTAACTGATCTCCAGAATCCACTTGGAAGAAGTGACACATACTCTGAGAAGAGTTTCAATATAATTATGCCTCCTTGTGCACAGGGGATTGTGTTACACAGGGAAAATTTCCCCCAAATTTTACTATACTTAATTATGTTTACAACAAATTGCCTTGTGTCAGACTCTAGAAGTTTGAGCCAACATTGGCTACTGAGCTATGTTGAACTAGATTTCCTTCTTGCCATACATGGATTGTCACTCAGCTGGACCTGGTGGTCACAGAGACCTACACACATGCCCTGAAAAGAACTTCTTAATTATGCCCCAATTCCTCCTGTTTAGTCACTAATTTATTTTTATTCTCACTTTATAACCCTAGTTAACCTGAACTCATTGTAGAGTATAGGCTTAAATTCATGGCACTCTTCCTACCTCAGGCTTCTAATCTCAGCACTTACTAGGATTATGGCATCCCAGAAGAAAACATGGTCTAAATCTCATATCAATACTATGAAGATGAGTGTGGTATTACCAGACTCTCTCATTTGTTTATCACACAAGTGCATTTAATGACATGTCCTTTCTTGACCTTTTACCCATACTTGTCTCTTTAACTGGAATATTGGAACCAGTGACAGAATTTAGCCTTGTGAGGTGACTTAACCAAGTTATTTGAACTAAAATTTGGATCATGCTTACATGTTAGAGATGATGATGATGATGATGATGATGATGATGATGCTAGTGGTGACAACTTTTAGTTTCTGAAATCATCCAGAGTGAGAAAGTTGGGTAATGACAAAAATAAGGTCCTAGCAATCTTTCCAAAGGAAGCGGTAGTGGCCACCATTCTTTTAATGAAAAATTGAGAAGTAGAAGTAATAAACCTACCACAAGACCCAGCAACTCCACTCTTAGGCATATATCCAAAAGATGCCCATTCATACAACAAAGATGTCTGTTCCACTATGTTCATAGCAGCTTTATTTGTAATAGCCAGAACTTGGAAGCAACCTAGATGTCCCTCAACTGAAGAGTGGATAGAGAAAATGTGGTACATTTACACAATGGAGTACTATTCAGCAGAAAAAAACAATGGAATCATGAGATTCGCAGGCAAATGGATGACACTAGAAGAAACCATCCTGAGTGAGGTAACCCAGTCACAAAAAGAGAAACATGGCATGTACTTTCTCATATATGGATTATAGACATAGATCTGGGGAGTGCCAGCCTACAATCCTATAGACAGAGTCTGGGAAACAGAAACTTCATTTAGTGGCTGATCAAAAAAGAGGCAGACTCCCTTGGTTAAGTACTGAGCTGAACTCAAGAAAGCCAGTAACAGAGAGGGAGGATTGATGATCAAAGGGATTAAGACTGGGCTGGTTTAACCCCCAGAAACAGCTGACCAGACAGAAGTTAACTCTTGAATCCCAGGCATCAGCCTGGGAAACCAGCACGGGACTGATCAAGACCCCTGAATCTGGGTGTCAGTGAGGAGGCCTAGGTAATCTATTGAGCCTTGGGCAGCAGATCAGTACCCATCCCAAGTATACACACGGACTTTGGACTCTCATAGAACAATGTGAGGTGCACTCTCACCCTGAACTCTTGGGGAAGGGTCTAGGACCTGCCCTATATGAAATGACAGACTATGGACACCCCCATGGAGGGCCTCACCCTCCCTGGGGGAATGAGGGGATAACGGGGGGGGCTGGGAGGAGGGCACGGGAGTAGGGGAGGGAAAGGGAGAGGGATCTGGAACTGACTAGTGAAGCAACCTTGTTTCTTATCTAAATTTAAACTGGAAAAAAAGTCAAAAAAATAAATGAATATAGACATTTAATATTTAAAGGCATATTTTGACTTCAGGAGGTATTTGTAATTTGTAAATGTGTTCACTTAAACTCGAAATTTGTCTTTATTTGTTCTCTTCATGTTTTAGGTTTGCACAGAAACAAATCAGAAAATATTTCTGGAACAGTGCTTCTAAAATGATGACTGCTTTTAGTGTTTCAGATATTAAGTTGAATTGGATAATCAAAGTCATTGTGTATAAGATATTAGCAACCTAAGAAACTATGGGACTATAGTCTTGACCCATCCTTTGGAATACAGGAAACCATAAACAATTTAACAATGCTTGGTTCTTTCATTTGTAAATTACAAGTGACAGAATTACCTCCACAAAGAGCTACAAAGATTGTGAGAAGCTGTTCAATGTCCTGATACTGTTGTCTTTTTCTTTTGGCAGGGCTTTCTCCTCCTTTTCTTACATATGTTATTATTTTGAATAATGCATCATTTGGCTTCTAAGATGATGGCAGTTAGTAACAACAGTAAGAATAGTTCATATGCATAATGTCTAAGTCTGTGTTATTGCAAAACAATACTTCATGCCTAACCTTAAGCCAAGTAACTAAAACCAAGTAAGTTGAATTTTCCTCATTTGTAATATTAACGACAGAGTAAATATGCAGGCTCTGAAAAATATGTCTCTCTTAAATATTATCTTTTAATTAGTTTTGTACTGAAATTTAACAATGCTTAAGAAATGAAAGAATTAATGAAATGCATTATTCTCAAAGATTATAGTTTTCTGAATATAATGATTGTCTAAAAACTAAACACAGCATGAAGAAGCTGTAAAAAAAAAAGAAGTTATCACTATGTGACATCTGTCCTGATTCTATTAGAAAATTATTCACGATATCTCCCAGAAGAGATTATAATTGTTGAAATCTCAATAAAATAGAGTATTGCCTGTAACATCAAAGGACTTGTGGTTCAACTGTTTAGCTGGAAGCCTGAAGTGAGTGTTTACACACAGGTTGACTGCACTGAGAGGAAACTTGCAGCTTTCACTTTATCATACAAAGAACCTGCTGTTTCCTCCTTGTGTCTATTGGTGAGGCACAGAGATGTCCACGTATTTTTCCCCTCATTATTATTCTATTTGTTTGTTGACGTTGCCCAGAGTTTGTGTTCTCACTATATTACACCTGTTTTCAAGCACTTGGTGAAGTAACTATTTTTGCGAGAAAAATGACAGAAAGTCATGGAATCGTTCTCTGGATATGAGGACAAAAATAGCTCTCAGGAAAAAAAATTAATGGCCACATACAGGTAAGGTCTTCATGGGGTGACTTGGTGACATCACAAGATAGGCCCTACTCCACCCAGCTTGATTTGGGCTGCTCTTTGGGTGCCTATAATTACAGGACAAGGATGAGCTTGCATCTATGAAAGCAAACTTTGTCCAGGTCTCAAAAGACTCACTTTGCTTTTCCGAATTACCTCACCTGGGAGAGCATATTAGTAATCATGGAATGTCTCTGGAAAGATACATAGAAGACCTGGTGACATTGTTTCATCTGGGGTGAGGGCATGATACTCACTTGATACCATGCCAGGGTAGCTTCAAGTCTTGTTTCTCCAAAAATACATATGCCTTTGAACGGAGCAGAATTTGAATGTGCACATGGCATTTACATATTACGTTCTTAAATCTAGCTACCTACTCATCTACCTGTGTGCCCAGCTAATTAATTAAGATAAATCAATAAAGACTGAAAAGCCAAACAGCTGGATATATTCATCTTTCCGGTTGCTGTACCGTTAACTTTATTTTCATTGTTTTTCTTTTTTTTTTCACAAATACCGACTACCCAAACAAGTACTTTCCTGTACTTTCTTGCAATATGTCAGACACATCTTCAATGCAAGTTCTCTGCAAAAACAAAACAAAACAAAACAAAAAACCTTATGATGCTTGGGTAAAGCTTGCTATATTAACTGTAAGCATGTCTTACTTCATACCCATTTTAAGTCCGAATTTGCCCTCCACTTTCTTAACAGGACCTGCCATGGGCAAACTGTTTAAATTGCAAACTTACCCTTCAGAGTTGTGTGTCTGTTCTGTGTTCATGAAATCTCTTCTTTGGAAGTTGTTGCATGTGTATACAGAACATCTTTGTTGTCTGGGGCTGAGCTCAGCAAGAACAAGGGTGTGTTTGTTTTCTTCACTCCTTTTCCTTCACACCTAAGCACTGCCTGGAATAATTGCCGACAAAAATGAGAGAGAGAATTTTTGCCTTGCTTTTGAAGTTTGCTATGCTTGATTATTATTTTAAAAATTGAGACAAATGCATCTAGCTTATTAACCTATTAATAGTTGCTAGTCAGTTTTTTTCAAAAAAACTTCCTTCTTCAATACAGATTATAAAAATATTTAAAATGATGTTTTCTACACATGGCCAAGGGGTATATGAAAAAAATTCTCAATATGATTCATTAAAGTAGCTGCTATTAAAATAAGAACCTGTATGGATGTGTAGAAAGGAAAATCCTTGTAAACTTTCATAGGCAATATAAATCGTTTAAGGGCTATGGGAAGCAGCTTGGGTGTTCATCACAAAACAGGAAACAGAACTGCTGTGTGACCTTGCAATCTTACTCTTGTGCACATATCTCCTGTGTGTAAAATGTGCTCTTGAGTTCCTATGTTTGCACACTTGGCCCCCCAGGAGGTGGCACTGCCTTAAGAAGGTTTTGGAATCCTTAGGAGATGGCGCCTCACTAGAGGAGCTGAATCATGGGGATGGGGGTATAGATCACCCCCACTCTCTGTTCACTCATTTTCTGCGGTGCAGATATATTGTGACAGGCCAGCCTCATGCTCCTGACATTGTGTCTTCCCTGCCTGTTGTCATTCCATGGTAAACCATAGACTCTGCAATTGTGTTGTTCAACAGTTTCCTCCTAGAGTGAAACATTTCATACTGTGAAGAAGCTCCTTAAGTAGGAAGCTAAGCAACTCAAGTTTGCTTCAAGAAGGCCCTGAAGCTGATCAGACTCACTAGGCCTCTCCCTGTCAAGAGAAAGCAGTAAAAGCTGAGCATCCTTTGGAGACTAGTGGGACAGAACTGCAAAAAAGAAGGCTCTCTGAGGAAAAGGCTGCAAAGGAGACTCTGAGACCAGACCATCAGAGAGGAAGACGCAGGAACCATCTGGACCTCCTGGAAGAGGTGTAGCCCAACTGGGGCACCTGGAAAGGACACTCTCCAACCTGTTTAGCTGCCTATAGCTGGGTAGTGTGTTTCTCGTCTCCCAGGTTTGTGAGCTGCCAATCGTGCTGGGGTGGTCTTTGGTGATGCAGTTGTCTCTGAGTCATTTCTGCTCCTTTAAGTAGCCCCTTACCCATCTCATATTCCTGTAAATAACCTCCAGTAGACCTTATTGGTTCACTAAATTGGGCTTTGCTGTTTTCTGTACTTGGTCTATCATGGGATCCCTATTTGGAGTTAGTAGACATGTCAGTTGCATCTCTCCAAGAAAAGGTTTATCACATAACAAACTGCAAACCTCTTTTTCTTTAAGCTGCTTTTGTTAGGGTATTTTTATCATAGCAGCATAAAAGTAATGAAAACAATATCCAAAGGCAATCAGGGTCCTCTTGCAGTGACATCTGTAGTTCTCATTCTGTGAAGCATTATTTGCAACAGTGGCAAATGGATTTAGAAAATGTGGCACACAATGATGTAGTCTTATAAAGGAGGGTCGCCTGCCATTGACAAAACCAGAAACAAATGTACTGGACTTCATTTTAAGTGAAATAGGTCAGGCATGAAAACATAAGTATTACATTCCTTAAGTTGTGTAGAAAGCTCCCCCCAAAAGTCAAGCTCACAGTAGCATAAAATGAATAGTAGTTGACAGGAGCAAGGAGACTAAGGAAGGTGAAAAATATATTTGCAATAGTCACTATTTAAGTGTAGAGTTGATAATACTGAATTGCATATGTAAAAGTCTGCTACAAAATAGCTCTTGCGCCAAATGTCCCTTACATAGTAATCTTGATTATCATGGATGAAGCCTTTACGAGCGATAGGCTTATGCTATATGTTGTGGCAATGGTTTCATTGATACATAATTACTGCTAACTTAGGCTGTTTACATTAATTATGTGAAGCTGCCTTTGTTCTTGTTTTGACAATAGGTCTTCTGCATCCTGGGCTAACCTCTAACTCTTTATGTAGCCAAGGATGACCCTCATGTAGTGAAGGATGAACTTCTGGTCCTCCTGCCTCCACTTCTCATAGCTGGTATTGCAGACATATGCCATCATGCCTACCTTGTATAGCTGTTGTAATGTAAATTATTCCTCAATCAAATGGTTGTTTAAAAAATGAGTGACTTTCATTACTTCAAAGAAAAGTATACATTTTCTTAAACTACCTGGCAACTCATTTACATAGCCAAATATTTTAATCTGTTAAAGGCACTTTAAAATCTAACTTACCAAGATGTCATTTTCTTCTCGAAGATTTTTATCATCTAAAGATATAGAAACATAAATTTCCCCTTTACCATAATTATTGAAAATAGTCTCTATTTATGTTTTCAACATTGATTGTCTAACATGGGTTAAATTATCTAGACAAGGCCAGTTGTGCTTCAGATAGAAGTAGTTGCAACAGTAATTAAGCATGAGAACAGTCCCTTGGAGGATTATGGGTCAGAGAATGGCACTGTGACCTTCAAGGAACTCATGGAAATGTAGGTATCCCAGGAAAGCACCTTGTTGTATTTATGAGTTCAGCAACAGCTAGATGACAGGCCATGGCATTTGCTGGACATTGCCTAAGGTGCCTTCAGATTGGTTTAATAATTTAGAGAGGAATGGCCAATAGTTAGGCAGTAAAGAATAGGCAGGACTTCTGGGAAGAGAGGAACTCAAGAAGAATCTGAGGTGCATGGAATTAAGCTAGCAAGACATAGAGGAGTCAGATGTATGGGGGAAGAGTTAACAAGCCAAGTGGCAAAATGTAGATTAATATAAATGTGTTAGTTTAAGTTATAAGAGCTAGTTGTGAGAAGGCTTAAGCTAAAGCCAAGCATTCACAATTAATAATATATCTCTGTCATTATTGGCGGTTGGTGGTCCATAGAAAGTCCAACAAGAAAGACCTATTACATCTGTGTCTCCTAAGTTATTCTAAATCAGTTCAAGCTGACAATGAAGATTAATCATCATACTCTACAGACCTCACAGTGGCATGCCAAGGGATGGAACCTCCCTTCTCTTCAGTTGACTGTGCTCAATAAATTTTACTCAAGTGCTGCCTTGGCTCTCTGTGAACATGACCTAGAGAAGTGCTTTCCAGAACTTGCGTGGGTGTGGATGGAGGTAAGGAATGCTGCCAGTTTCTGCCTCCTGCATCTTCGCTGCCTTCAACAGTCAGCCAGCTGGTGCAGCTGCACCCTTTGAACAAACGATATTCCATCCTGGGTATTAAACTAAATGGTACCACACATGCAAGAAGCCTCAGCTGCCGTTTGTTGTGCTCCTTGATATTCTTGGCTCTGTTGCATTGCCCGAGGGTGGCATAGATTTCCGCACACCAAGCATGGTTTTCCAAGATTTGAAGATAGAAAGCTGATCAATGCAGTTATTAATGGTGATGGCTGTGTATTTGGAAAGCATTCCTGGATCACTTTTTAATATCTTTTAATTTCTTAGAGTAAGAGTTGTGCAAGTGAATTAACCATGATATAGCATTATGTAGTGTGTTCTTCTAGGGAAAAGTTTAAACCTTGCCCATACTACTACATAGTTTTACATTATGTATATGCATGGATACCTACTTACTTTTTCTACTTTGCATAATAGTATTCATTATGGAATAGTAGAGATAAGTGCCATGAATTAATAATTCATTAAATCAGATTTGTAATTAGTGTTGTGGTTTGAATGAGAAGTGTCCTCCATAGACTCGTGTATTTGAACACTGGGTTCCCAGTTAGTATCACTGGAGAGGTTTCCAGAACTTTGAGAGGTGGAGCCTTGCTGGAAGAGGTGGGTCAACAGAGTCAGGCTTTGAGGATTATAGCCTCACCCAACTTCCTGTTCTCATCCTCTGTTTCCTGTGTATACATACATGTGACCTCTCTCCTTTCCGCTCCTATTGCCATGATTTCACCAATGTTACAACTCTATCCCTCTAGAACTGCAAGCCAAAATAAACCCCCTCTTCCTCTCAGTTCCTTTTGTTCATGCTATTTTCATCACAGCAAGAAGAAGATAACTAACTTCTCAGTGAGCAGTGATTTGTTCTGCTTGCATTTTGGGAGAATAACTGAACACTGCCATCCTTTATCACATGCTATTAGTGATTTTGATTCATCTGAGGGACATCTGAACTTAGTTTGAAACCTTCAGGTAAAAAATAGGAAAATGTGAACCCAATTTATAGTCTCCGGAAAAAACATCCTATTTCTAGTACACTTAAAATAATGGGGAAAAGTGTTTGTTTATTGATTACTTTTGCCAAAGTATGGGTATGGCAAAGAAATAAAGGAAGAAAAAAACATAGGTATGGCCCTGCCCCATGGTTTGTAATTTAATAAGATGAAAGCATAGCCCCCCTTTCAGGTGCTTTCAGTGAAAATATAAACAAATAATACATATAAAGTTGTGTTCTTGACACTGGTTACAGATCAAACACTTGAGGAGATTTTCAAAGCTCTGTCCCAGACCTTCTCATTTACTCAGTCTAGGGTGAGAGAAATTAGTACTTAAGTATTTGGAAGCTCCTAAGTGAGTCTAGTGCATAGAGTTAGACTCATGAATATATGATATTTTGAAATTGCCTCGATTCCAAGGGGATGTTAAAAGGCACACAGCAACTGATCTCATATTTTTTAAGATGGTATTCCTGGAGAAGTAGAGCCTTAAAATAAGGTTCTGAAGGAAAGTCACATAGATTGACATAGAAAACTATTCTATTCATTTAAAATCATTATATTATTGGGGTTTTCTATTTTAAGGTTTATTTATTGTGTATACAGTATTCTGTCTTCATGTCACTCATCTCAGTAAAACTTAGATTAATTTGTGAGATGCTCATCTTTGCATAAGTGCTATAAGTACTTTTACTTGATATCAACCTAGACTACCTCTCTCTCCTTCTGTTTCTGTAAAATTGTGACTACTTATTCATGTTCTGAAGTAGCTCACATTGATTTGAAAACTGTGTCTATCAATACCATCAGGTAATGGATTAAAATTAGCCATGATGGAAATTTTTGCATCAATGAAACTGGCAAATGCCAAAGATTGGATTATCTCTCATGGAGTACTTATTCACTATCACACAATTTATTTCAGTGGAAGAAAATTGTGATACATACATTACCCTTTTCAGTAATTTTGTTAGCTATTTTAAAATTATGTCTCTACTTTCAAGCACCCATTATTCTAGGGAAAGACAGTGAGATGGAAAGATGGGCCAATGCTTGTTGCAAAATCTTGAGGAACAGAGTATGAGTCCCTAGAACACACAAGAAACCATGCAGGCCCAGTGACTGTGGGCAATCCTGGTGTTTGGGAATCTTCAGAGCTGGCCGACTACCTAGACTACAGAAGAGGTGAACACCGGATTCAGTGAGAGACTTTGCCTCAGTAACTTAAGTGGGGACAGATTGAGGAAGACACCCAACAGCAACCACAGGCCTCTACATGCCTGCGCACACATGTACCCTCACATGTACTCAAGCTTGCAAGCATGCATGTACACATATATGTATGCACACGTACATATATAATATATATGTATATGTGCATGCATATATGTGCAAAATTAAGGCTGTGTCTTCTGTGGTTTTGTTTCTCTTTTTTAGCATCTCCTTCCCCATTCTATCCTCAACCACTCAACCCAGAAGCACTCACACATTCTGGGTTCATACCAGGCGTACTTGTGTTGGCTTAAGAATCGTTTTGTATTTTCTCATGCCTGCCTTCATACCACCTCATACCACAGCTTTCAGTTAATTTCGGCTTCACAGTGGTGCTTTTCTGTTTGGTGAGGAAAGATAACCAACAAAATAAATGAGGAGTCTTGTGACTGACCCTAGTTTTTGCTACTCAAGGGAACCCAAATGAAGAAATTAACAATATTTTGCCAAGAAAAACATTTTTGGCCATTTCAATTACTGTTTTAATTGGCTGAGCCTGGCTGCCAGATTATCCTCTAATCTCCACAAGAATGTTATTTGGAAAAAAGCTGAAATATGCCCTTCATGGAAGCCACCTCCATCCCTTCAAGCACATTCTAGTTGGAATAGCTTTTTCTCAGTATACTGGGATCATATTAGAGACAAATAGGTAGTTCCTGGTAGATCCTAACTTGTAGTTTATTAAAGCCTAATTATAAGTGTGCTATTGAAAAGCCTAAAAACTGAAATGTCTAAAAATAAAGTCTAAAAAATGAATCTTACATTAAAAAAAGTATGGATGCTGAAACCCTAATATAACTAATACCTCATGTGTGCTCGGGTATGTGTACTTGATTATGTATATGAATATGACTGTGTGTATACATGAGTACATGTGAGTGTGTGAACAAAACAATTGAGTATAGAGAATGATTGAAATTATTTGGATGGATTCATAAAATATACTGGGGATATGGGTTATGTTTTATTATAATTACAGTGAGAAATGTCACCAGCTGCTTGTCAGACTCGATTCAGAGAAAGGAAAAGATGTTCTGCTTGTTTTAATGAAATATATTTTGAAAACATTGCTATTAAAGATGGAATGTTTTTCAGATTTCTAATTTTTTGATATGTTCTTATCTACTTGGGATAAAAAGCTACTGTATATATCATTAAAAAATAAACATTTGTAGTCTGATTCTACCGAAGGACTCCAGGAAATGCAGTAAGAAACATGTGGTTATGCTAAGTAACTGATTATTGTTACCATAGATTGGCTTCTTCCCTAAGTTTGGATTGCTTGGCACAGTATAGGACATTGTAAAATTTACCCTGTCATCAAAGTACCCTAGCATCTGTTTCAAATGTTGGGATGAGGCCACCATGAAGAAACATGCCTTTAAAAATTCAGTAGCAGAAGATTCTAAGGATGACCTCTGTAGCATACTTCAGACATCCTTGAGAATCTTGCTTCTCAAAAGATGTGCCAGGATACATCAGTTGAAGCAGCAGCCTCTGAGAATGCTCTAGAAATGTAGACCCTGGGGACCTATTTGCATCATAACAAGGTCTTATTGGATAACGTGTACACTAATATCTGAGAAATTTGTGTATAATGGTCTTGAGTCTTTGTTTAAGAGTGAAAGTATGGCGATGTGTTTATTCCAGGTCTAGGCCAAGAATTCTACAAACATGGTAACATTTGTAGGTGTATTTATCAATAACTCAAAGTCGAAGGTGGAATTAGACTCACTTTGTGGTAGTTCATCAACTGTTTTTTTTTAAAACACACATCTTCCATCTATTTATTTTTAAGTTCTTTTGTCAGTATTACTAAGTTCACAGGGTTCATGATTCCTCTCCTAAGTGCATCAGAATCCTGGTGATTGTGACGCTGAAGTTGTAGTTTATGATGTACCTGCTCAGGGTGGTTATCTCCATACTAACCTAGTCAGTGATGTCACAATGTTTATTAATACCTTACCTAATGAAGTGGTTGACAATAGGATCTGGTGCAGATTCTGATCAAGTCTTTTTTTTGGGAGGACAGGGATCTACATCAGGCGAAGCGTACATGAAAATCTACCTTTTGCATCATTTAATTCTATAACCACAGTGACTCATAAGAACAAACCACAACTGTAATGCCAAATATGATAGTGTACGACAGTGACCCTTACCCTAAGAATGCTGGGTGGGAGGAGATTGTTAGTTTCCTGCCAGTAGTGAGATCTTTTCTGAAGAACCTTGTAGCTTCAAACCAAGAAAGCACACAAACATAATTAATCTTTAGATCTGAAGTTATTGTGAGACAGGATAGGAGGATTGGGGGGATACAAAGGATAAGTATGTGAGGGGGAAGATGGGTGTTCACACATAGGAAAAGATAGGGAAAAACAGTTCTCTGCCTAAGAAGGATCTTGGATTAGTAGTACCTATTTGGGGTTCATTAACAGGCAGTATTAACCAGGCCACAAATAAAGTTATCTATGTTTACCAAATCATTTTAAGTGCTAGATGAGTGAGAGTGATTTGTTGATTCAAGAATTCTCAGTGCTTGAGAACTCTGTACCCTTCTGTTCCCACGTTAGAAACATGTCAGTTCCTAAGAGGCCAATGCAAATCTCCATTCTACACAAGCCTGTCTTGAACCGCATTTTCTTCCCTTCCTTAGATAACCATCAGGACAACTTGGAGAGTAATGGAAGCAACCACAGAAAACTGCCTTAACTCAGTTCTCAGTTTTCCTGTTCTTTGACTTTCTAAAGTCAGGGGGTCTTGCTTAAGCATAGCTCTCCATTAACCTTCAATATTATATTCCATCCTCAAAGAAAGGAAGGGCTTCTCTAAGACCCAGGACCCTGAGAACTTGGTATCATAGGTATTAGGAACTCAGAACTTTGACAACAGTCAGGCTATGCTTTGTATTACAGCTTATAGTTCCATGGAAAATGATTGTGGTAAATTCCTTCATCAGTACCCAAATGTGTAGCTTGGAAAATGCCATTAATGTACAATTCAAGTGTGAGGATGATGCTTTTAATAACTGTTGATTCTGTCATCCTCCCCATTTCCATGCTTCCTCTTCTCCAGTCTTCCAGTCTGCTCCCTGTCTTCTCCTTACTCAGCCCACGTCCTTGCTTCATTCTCAACACCACACTCTGTCCTTGTTCCTACATTGAGATTCTCTCACTGGCTTATTCTTCAGTGTTAGAGCACTAGCCTAGAATGTCAAAGGTGCTGTCCTCAACATTTGCCCTCACAAAGGAAATGGATGCTGAGATTCAAACATTCAACATGGGTGATGGTTTTAAGAGGTGGGAACTCTGGGAAGTGGGAAAACCCTGCTTGGCCATTCTATGAGGATACCTGAGGAAGAAGGAGGTCATCTATAAAGTGGGGAGTTGGTCCTCACCATTTCCTCCAATCTGATGACTCTTTTGTCTTGACTTTCCAGTCTTTAGAACTGTGAGAAATGAGTGTATTTTGTTGTATCCCCCCCCCACACCCAGTCTAAAATACTCTGCCACAGCAGCTCAATGTGATACACTAAGATATAACAATCTTTCTGTTTGGATACTGGGTAGAATAAAAGAGAGTAGATTTTCTTAACAAGACATGAAGAATCCAGGAGTGGGTGTCATAGTTTCATCTATCTGTGAAATCATGTCGGATGTGATTAGTCATGTGGTTTCTAGCTACATTAGGTTGTTCCAGAGAACAACTTCTTTGGATTATAATTGAGAAACTAAATACCATTTTGTAAACACTGAAACATTTTGCTCTTTCCAGATAAACAATAGAAAAGAGAGAGAGAGAGAGAGAGAGAGAGAGAGAGAGAGAGAGAGAGACAGAAGTAGGGAGAGAGAGAGAGAGAGTCAAAATTTGGAGGATGCTAATTAGTACTTTACATCTAGATCATATCAATTTTGTGCTTTATATAACATGACATGGTTACCAGTATCAGAAATCCAAAGAAAAGATTCATGGTCTGTGTAAGTAGTACTCTCACAGCAGGAAATAATTATGGTCGGTTAAGTGGGAGAAGAGTCATCTCAGAATTAGCTGACTTCAGTGGATTAATTCTGCATCTGGCTAATAGGGACAATCCAAAAATGACCCTGGGAGTGCACAGCAGTGTTTGCCAGCTCTATGATTCGCTAATGAGCAATGGCTGGCAGCACTTCATCAGTGCCTTCAGGGTGATAGATTACAAGTGAATGTGGAACAAGAAGAACTGAGTCTCCACGGCATGGTGGGAAATGCCACAAGCAGCATGGTCTGAGATAATCAAAGAGGAAAACGACTTTTGGAGTGGTTCTTGGGGACTGAGAAATGGTTGCTTCATGACCCATGTTGACACCCGGTAGTTGGGGCTGTTTCTGAGAGGAACAGGATAAATGTACAAAACCCATACAGGCCCCACATGTCTCTAACACATGTGGAGAAAAGCAGAATAGAATGATAGGGCTGGCTTCTCAACTGAACTCTCTACTGTTTTTGTGATTCTGAAGGCAAGACTCTGGGACCTGGCCCATTAATACAGTTAGTGTCATGCATGAGGACTGGGCACAGCCATCCTGTGGCATAGAGGAATACATTCTGAAAACACCTATTGCAAGAAGTTGACTGAGGTGGACTTGTTTGGGCAACCACAGCTGCTGAGAGTCCACGAGTTCAGCAGTCCTGTAGTACCCAGTAGACACCTGTCTCTCTGGCCCTGCCTCACCTCTGGTTCTTGCAATCTTTCTGCCTTCTCTTCTGCAATGGTCCTTGAGCCTTGGGGCAGGGTGGTATGGTAACAAGTCCATTTTTAGCTAAATACCACTGATCTTATTTAAAACCCTTTACCCAGTTGCAAGTTTTCTTTTTATTCATTTTTGTTAACCATGTCCACAGTGTGTGACGATATTAGACCAGACCTTACATGAGTCCTCTTTATAGTACTATGATAGCATGTCTAATAAAGCACTATATATCATAGCAATATTGGAAAACAGCCTCTGTACTCAATTATATTATCAGCTACTGCATATAAAATGCACCCCCACAAAAACCTATCTTCAAATACCATGGTTTGCTACAATGAGCACATGTTCTAACAAAATTAGCACCCAAGTTTGCTGGTCAGCTGATGGGCTGATCCAGATGAGCACAGCTGAGCAGCTCTGCATGGGTGAGGCTTGGCTGGAAAGTGCAGTCTGGGTTCAAGTTAGTACCTCATGTGCTAAAAGGACAACAGCAATCTAAGAGTGCTCAGAGCACTAAAGCCTGACATCTCTACAGAATCTGGAAACTTCCATTCGCCAAATATGTTCTATGGCCAAGTTCAACATCAACAGACTTAAGAAATCTTTCACAGTTAGAGGGTATGGTAACAAATATTTGCTATATAATAATACATGCTGCTGAGTTATCTAAGAGGCAATTGAGTTAATTATTAAGCATCATTAACATGATAAGCTATTTATCTATTAAAATGTTGTAGGGAAAAGCACTGATTATGATCTATTTTTATGAGGAAATTTAACTGTAAAAAATACACACACGTGCACACACATACACACACATGCACAGGAAGATGTTATTAGTGATTTTTTTCTGAGCATCTGGGAACCTACATGTTTTTCAATGTTTTCAAAGTCAGATGAGTGTATTTTACATTTTCCCCATTTTTAACAGTTATTTAGCTGGGCGTGGTAGTACACACTCATATCTCCAGCACTAGGAATACCGAAGCAGCAGGATTGCCATGAGTTCAAGTCCAGTGTAAGCTATAGTATCAGACTAGCCTAGACTACATAACAAGACCCTGTCTCAAAATACCAAAAACAGAATAGAAAACAAACAAAATGAGTTTTCACCAAAAAATATTGAGTTAAGCTGTTTTCTATCTTTAGAAAACTTAAATACTTACACAAAGGCCACAGCATCACACATTAATATGGTTTAACTGAAGAAAGAAATTCAAAAGCACATTCTAAATTATGAACCTTCAAAATACTCAGAACCTCTTGGTTCATATCTAAGAACCAATTAATATTCTGTAGTTTAAGAATTCTGCCCTATGAGCTTGTAAAATGTATTTATCCCATCACTTGGGGGATACTCATGCTCAGTACAAAACTTCTAGACTTTGAAGAAATTCTGGCCTCCTTTGACATTACTAGGAAGTCTGCTTCAGCCTAATTTTCAGTTGGTTGAAGGTAATTTTTAGTCTCTCTTCAATACCTCCCTTTTCTCTGTCTATTCTGCAGTTTTATTACAACTTGTCTAGCAAGGAGTAAGTGCTTTATATCACTTGATTTTTTAAATGAATGCTGCTGTTTTTGAAGCAAGAGATCAATACCTACCAATACTAGAAAGTTCAAAATTATTCATTTCTTTGATTTACATTTTAAATTATTAATTTACTTATCCAACCACCTACCCATCCACCCGCCCACATACCCACCCATCCATCCACCCACCCACCCACCCACCCACCCACCCACCCACCCACCCATCCATCCATCCATCCATCCATCCATCCATCCATCTCTATTGTCTGTCTATCTGGGTTTTGTTGTTGTTGTTGTTTTCGTTTTTGTTTTGTTTTTTGAGACAGGGTTTCTCTGTATTGTTTTGGAGGCTGTCCTGGAACTTGCCCTGTAGACCATGCTGGCCTTGAACTCACAGAGATCCGCCTGCCTCTTGCCTCCCGAGTGCTGGGATTATAAAGGCGTGCAACACCAATGCCCGGCTGTCTGTTTTTTGTTTGTTGTGACATACATGTGGAGGTCAGAGGACAACTTGCAGGAGGGGTTCTCTCATTTTACCATGCAGGCCCTAGATCAAACAAGTCATCAAGTTTGATGACAAAGTACCGTTATCTGTTGAGCCATCTAATGACCCCCAAATTCTTTGACTATTTCTGCAAACATACTCCTTCCTTCCTTCCTTCCTTTCTCTCTCTCTCTCTCTCTCTCTCTCTCTCTCTCTCTCTTCCTTTCTTCCTTTCTTCCTCTCTCTCTCTCTCTCTCTCTCTCTCTCATCCTCTCTCTATCTTTTTATTTTAAAACCCCAGTTATCTTTTCTATATTATGGGTAACACATTCATTTTCAAATACATACTTTAATTCATTTCTGAAAACTCTCCTGTCCTTCATCCTGCTATTCTCTTACCATCTTTGAAATACATGGCTGGTATTTCTTTCATCACATGCACGCCTTTTCAAAGTCTGCAATGTTTTGAACTTTAGCAGTCAGTTAGACTTTGATGGGCTGTCATTTTTATTTGTTCCTATGACTTATTCCCTTAAGAATGTTTCTTCTCCCTGTTCATTGACTGAAGATGTCACCTAGAAGAGATTTTTTTGGGGGACTGTCTCTTGGCTCTTGTGTTCTCCTTTGCACAGACTCCAAGTTGGCTCCATGCTCTGTCACTGTAGTTATGGGCCATCAAGTACACATAGTGACTTTGGAACTTGTCTCCTTTTTGAACTGATACTTTCCTATAATTTTTGCCCATCAAGATCTCTTTGAGGGTTTGGAGAGATGGCTCAGTGGTTAAGAGCACTTGCTGCTCTAGCAAAATACTAGGGCACATTTCGAAACATCCATATGGTGTTCACACTCTTTTGTACTACAGCTTCAGGGGATCTAACATCTTTTTTGGCCTCTATAGGCACCAAGAACACATGAAGTGCCTATTAATGCAGTGAAAACACTTATACACATTAAATGATGATAATTATACTTAAAAAACAAAGTAAAAAAATCCCTGACTTTCTTGACTGACAAATAATGTAAAGATATGTTATTTTACTGCAATAAATTTAATATTTTTGATGATGTTTCTGAAGCAATAATCATCTCTCATATTTGAAAATGTTGAATGTATTTTAAAGTATATGCTGAACTACTAAAAGTAACATTTAGATTTATGCTAATCCATACATGCACAAGTATTTGACACCTAACTAGGCACATAAAACATAAAAGGAACTAGGAAGAAATGAACAGTGCTGATCATATAATATGTTTACATAAAATCTTTGGATGCTACAAACCATTCCAGAAATGTAGGAATATAGGAAATAAATTACTATTTCCTCAAGAAGTGTATGTACTTTGCTATGTAGATTCCCTAATAAAGGTTGCACAACCTAGGGAAATATTTAATTATCTGAAAAATTGTAAAAAATAAATGTATTGCCAGCATTCTACAACTTAGATATAGCTAGATATTTAAAAACATTTTATACCAATGTCAGAGGTACAATTCATATTAAACCACTGTACTTTTATTCCTTGCTTTTAACTTAATTATTAGCAACCAAGAAAAAGATGATCTAATGACATCTTTACCTCTAACCTTTTTTACGGTGTAAAAACATTATGTCCTCTGTATATATGAGCATATAAGACAAAACAGGAAAAACAATTAATAACAGAAACTCCTACATTTTAACAGTGAGTCCAAGAGAAATATCTGATGAATGGTTCATTTATTCTCAATGTTACTCTGTTATTTCTGGCCTGTTTATTTTTATCAAAACCTCTATACTGTTGTTATTTTAACAGAATATTTTCAATATTTGTAGCACTAAGAATTTTAGCAGAAATGTACAAAAATATTACATTCCATATGCTTTTTCTGGACTATGAATAGACCTCTTATTAAGCTACACTGCTGAAAATTCCTGAGAAAAGAACAGAGGTGTGTGTGAGTGTGTGCGCACATTTATATGCATGTGTGTATGTGTGTGTGCATGTGCATGTGCATGTGTGTGTGTTGTTTCTCCTTGTGCATTTACACTTCTGTGTGATCAACATGTTTCAAGGTTATATTATCTGATGTGTTCCCTCTGTCCTGTGAGAACTTGCATTCCCTATTTTCTTGCCCTGTGTGGTACTTCTGTGTGTGGTTTGCTTTATCCTACATTTAAGAAATATTTTAGGAGAAACAGAAACATAGAATTTGATTTGACATTAGCTTTACCTTCATTTCTTCTGCAAATGCAACTTCTGTGTAAGTGGAGTCAGAACAAAATGATGATGAAAGTATGAACCTAAAGACTCTCAAATCTTAGCCAGTGGTGGTACAAACCTTTAATCTAAGCAATTGGGAGGCAGAGGTAGGTGGATCTATGTGAGTTCAAGGTCAATGTGGTCTACAGAATGAGATCTGGACATCCAGGACCACATAAATAAACCCTGTCACAAAAAACAAAGCAAAATCAAAAACAAACCATACAAAACAAACACAACAAAAAAGAACTCAAGACTTTCTCAAATCTGGTATTTGGACAAAACAATCACTAAAGACCCAAGACTTATTACTAGGGTCTGAGAATTTCAACGTCATGGCCTATCTTCTGTCCCTGATTAGCAGTGTCTCTGCATGTTCACACTTGGCCATGGTTGAGTTTAGCAAGAGTAAACAGTATGTTCCTAACACAGAGGAACAAGTTAAAATTTTGTTTTCAGGTACTAGTACAGACTGTTGAAGCATGGAGTAATCAACTCCACAATTAGACCAAAAATAAAATATCCTGGGACATCTTATTGGATGACATGTCACCCAAGCATGTTAGCAGAAGTTCTGAAAGTGTGAGCTGTGTTTGTAATCAAGATAGTGGGAAGTAGAATCTCACATTATATGATTCACCATCAATATAATTTTGGTTTACTTCAAAAGAAAATGAAAAACTGAGGTAAAAGCATACCATTGAACTACCCATTTGCTATTATCATCCTCTTTGAGAAATACAAGTTTAATGATTTATCTATATGTTTTTGAATGCAGTATGTTTGCAAAACAAATTTACAGAGACACGGGTTCTAGTGCAATTTTTACCTTTTACAATGTACTGATATTTGGATGTTTCTAGTTTAAAGATACCATTATCTCAAAGTTATATCTCATTCATGCCTTACTTGGTGACTCATAGGAAGATTTACTCTTTTATGCCTCTTAGATGCTGTTGGACTTGGGTGGCTACTTAGATATTTGTCTGTGTGTCGGGTATCACATATCACATTACACACTGAAGTGACATGTCAGATAGAAACACTTGCCTTGGTGACCTCCAAAAGGCAGATCTAACAGGAGGTGGCATGTGGGCCCCTTTGAATATACAGAACAAGCAGGC
Organism: Mesocricetus auratus; assembly: GCF_017639785.1. Taxonomy (NCBI): domain Eukaryota; kingdom Metazoa; phylum Chordata; class Mammalia; order Rodentia; family Cricetidae; genus Mesocricetus; species Mesocricetus auratus. The sequence goes on from NW_024429199.1 coordinate 22,769,247, forward strand.
ACCAGAATGTGCCAATGAACAAACATTGAAAGCAAGGGTGACTTGGAGATCATTCTTTGTGGCCTCGTCCATAAAGGATCTCTTATACAGTCTCTATTCCCCAACAGCTGTGCTTTATTTTCAACCCAACTGTGGTAGGCCCTATGGGGAATGCTTTATGCACCCAAAGTATTCTTTCTCAATCCAAATTTTTATATTCCTAATATTCAAAAAGGAAAATCCCCAGAACAGTCACCCTGGGCATTTCCCACGGGCATTCCAGCTGCTGCTTTCCAGTTTCAGCACAGACCGCAAAGGCACTTTCATCTTTGAGAAGCTGCAAATTCTATTTCAGTTCCCTCAACAGAAATATTTTCCCTAGAGTCAAAGGCTGATACCTCCAATTAATATTTTGCATGGGTTTAATTTCTTAGATGCTTTTTGAAATACGTTATGTAACCGTCTATAGGAGGTTGCAACCATCACCCTTTAATATGGGGCAAATTATGCTCAAGTCTTGGGGGGGGAACAACCTGTTTAAATTGTCCTGTGGACAGTTTGGACAGTGGTTCACGTATGGAACTCCGGCCCATGCTACAATTATGTTACTGTTTCAAGGGATGGTTGTCTTGACTACTCTGATCAAAACCACAGTAGGAAAGTAGCAAGTTACCCACTTAAAAACTAAACTAATAGATGAATGGAATAGAAAGAAAGCCATGACATTATATCCATTGGTATGGGCAGAGATGGGAGAGGGGAAACCATTATCAGAATACATTGTATTAAAAATGTTATTCTCAATAAAAACAAATGTACATTTCTCTGTCTATTCTGAACACCAATTCTTTATCAAATAAAAGGTTATAAGTAACTTTGTTTTGGTCTCTTAATTTTGATGATTACATTGCTAGTAACATTTTAGAACATGAACTATCAGTTTTCTGGCTTCTTTTTCTGTGGTTTATAGTTTTTAATGGCATGTGTAAGAAATGTTGGCTAGTTAAAACAATGAAGGTTTTTTTAAACAATGGTATCACCATATTTAATTTTCTTTAAATTTGCTTTCACATTATCCAATATATTATATTTTAGATTCTAAAATAATAAACATGCCATTTTGTTGACATTACTTCTGTAATTGCTCACACTCCACTACAATATCACTCTGAATAGAATAATCTCTCATGATCTAAACAATAACTAGTGTTCACAAAGAAATATTAAATTCGTATATAACTTGTCATCTATAAAGATGATTTGGAATTTTAAAAATACATTGGAGAACGGTAAGCCTCTTCTATAAAAAGTACTAAAAAGGATATCCCTTTGTAGAAATATTAAATTATACCTCCATACTTCATACTATAAAAATAAAGTGTACTAAACTCTTAAATATAAGACTTGAAACAATGAATATACTAAAAGAAAATATAGGAAGAAGGTTCCATAACATTAGCCTTAGCAAGGACTTTTGTGAAAAGGACAATCAAAATGTAAGTGCCAAAATCAAAACCAGACAAGGAGGAATAAAGCAAATTACAGATTTTTGTACATCAAATGAAATTATTAATAGAATAAAGATACTATTTACAGAACTGGAAAAAACAATTGCAAGTGGTTGATGTCTGGGACATATGAAGACTCAAAACTAACAAACCAAAGGCCTAAATTGTTAAGAAATTTCCAGTTTAAAAATGGGTTAAAGCTCCAAGCAATATTTCTCAAAGGAAAAGATGCATATGGCCAGAATCACAAAAACAAAACAAAACAAAACAAAAAACCACCCTAGTATTGCTCATGTTAGGGAAATCCTAGCTAAAGCCATGGTGAAATATCATCTCACCCTAGTTAGAATGGCTATAATCAACAAGACCAAAAGTAACAAATGCTGGTGAGAAACCAGGGAAAAATAAGTCCATATGTAGCTTCTGGGGGTATAAAGCAGTACAGCTGTGACAGAAAACAGTATGGAGCCTCAAGAAGTTGTGACCTTAACCACCACATGACCCAAAATTTCCAGTACTGGATAATAGCAAAGGAAAGAGAGTTTGTATACCGAGGGGTTACTACACTCCTGTGTTTTTTTTTCCATAAGGTTTTGTACACAGGAAAAAAGTATTCACCCACCAAGTTACACCACAGGCTTCTGCTTCCTGATTATTATCGCTATCTACAGTTGCCATGCTATGGCATCAACTCAGATAATTTATTGATTAGTAGATTTTCAAAGTCAGGTGATACACATACAATGGAATATTACTAAACTATTTCACACTAGGAATGGTGGTGTGTGCTCACAAATGCAGGAGGCTGATGATTACACTCTCCCGTCCAGCCTGGGCTATACAGTGAGATCCTGTCTCAAATCAACCAACAAATCAGATCTTGTTCTTGGGTGGAACTAAAGGATTCTGTGCTAAGTGGAAGAAGCCAGATGCAGAGAGACAAATGCTCCATCCTCTCACTGATGGGCAGAAGCCGAAGCAGCAGATTTTCTGCTTAGGAAGGTTGGGGAGGAGGAAGAGCATCAGGAGTTAGAATAGACACCAAAGTACACTCAGACCAGAGGAACAACCTCTAGGTTCCTCAACGCAGTTGGTGGCGATGGCTTACAAAACTTTGTGTGTTTTGTGAAGAGCTAGAAGGCATTCTAAGTCCCCACCCCCAAACAAAAGCTAAATAAAATACAAAGAAGTACCCAGAATCGATCATTTATGCATTACCTCGAAACATCTTAATCAAAAATTGAGGGCAAAATATAAAAGATGGCCAAATTTTTTATGAATGAACTGTATGTATTTGGAGACAATTTACCAGAGGGACACTAGCGCTGTTGAGTTTCCCAGTTGAACAAGATCTCAGAGACATCTTTACAACAAGGCATGAGAAGCCTCCTCAAGGATGGTATTGTGTGTTGTATGAGGTCCCTTGATCATCATCCTGTCTTATAAATTCTGTGAAAACTCTGATTTTCTTTCTTCTTGTTCATGAACAGTATCAGATAGGAGGATGGTTTCTTGTGGCCTGAAGCAGTACTCTTCTAGTAGGGACTTTCCAAACACAGCAGGCATGCTAGATTTCACTCAAAAGTATCCTTCATATCGAACGTAAGTACAGAGCAATAATCTTATAGCATTTAAGCAATTGGGCAATAAAGGTCTGAATTCAAAACATCTCTTTATAATGGACATGCTTACAGGGTTGGTAAAAGTTTGGAAAAAATGTAAGAAGAGGCTTTGGTTCATGAGAAAATAGAGCATATGTACACACACACAAAATAATGGACAAATATATAGTTACCAGCTGAAGATTCTAGCAACAATTGATTGGAAAATTACATAAAAATTCAGCAAAGATATTGAAGGATTCAAAAATATCATCAAAATTACAGGGTTAAATGACAACTTTGAGAATGCGCCACCCTAGAACTTAGGAATATGCCATGTCTTTAAGAACCTGTGAACTATACCGTGGGCATATTTTGGACAATAGAACAAAATATAACACTCTTAAAAATGAAATCCCATTAAAACTGATTTTGTCCACATGCAGCCAGCCCAGACACCAGCAACAAAAAGACAATAGGATATTCCTGTAACCGGTTTGAGAATGAACTACTAATTCTGTATTTCCCATGGAGGAAAGGAGACTTCTTAAGAAAAAGCAAACATTTACTGAATGGAATTCAGTTAAAAATAAACTATAAAAATGTGTAAAACACAGCTAAACCAGCTCCATGAGAGGAAATACAATACCAAATGTTTATAACCTGATGTTGGAAACAAATTATCAGTAATAACCCCACGCCTTAGTATCTAGAAAAGGAAGAGCAAAACAAACTCAAGGCAACTAGAACAATAATGCTAAGAGCAGAAATCAGTAAAATTTAAAAGGGAAGAGCAATGAGACAGAAAGCTGACCTTTTGGAAAACTCAATAAAGTGAATGAAAATTTGGTTGAGAGATCCTAACAACAAGATCAAGTCTATACTGATACTAGAAATGAAGCAGACCTACTCAAGGTCAAAAGGCTCAAAGGGGAATGTTATTGGTAAGTTTACACTCAAAGTTGTAGCAGTTTAGAAGTAATGTTTTAATCTACCACAAGGCACCTATGTAGACTGGAACAGATGACTAGTTCTAAAACTCAGTAATGACTGAATTAATAATTCAAAAAATAATTACTTAAGCCAGAGGTTCTCAACCTGTGGGTTGTGACCCCTTTCAGGGTTGAATGGCCCTTTCACAGGGCTCATCTAAGCCCACTGTAAAATGCAGATATTTACATTATAATTCATAACAGTAGCAAAATTAGAGTTATGAAGTTGCAATGAAAATAATTTTATGGCTGGGAGTCATCATAACATGGGGAACTGTATTAATGGGTTGAAGCATTAGGGAGGTTGAGAACCACTGATTTAGGCAAATATGTAATGAATCAACACCATATCCTAATGGGGGAAGTTCTGTGTTTATGTCAATAAACCACTGATGGCCAATAGGGAAACAAGATAGGTGGGACTAGGAGTCTAGGAGGATTCTGGGAAATGTAGTGAAGAGACTGGTTGCCATGTGATCTCCTGGGAGATCAGGAGTGTGTCCTCAAAAAGATAAGTCCTTAAAAATATATATATAAATAATTATGAGTTAATAATCAAGTCAAAGCTAGCAGATAAGAAACAAAGCAAACAGCCAACAGCTTCATAATTAATATCGCATCTTGTGTGTTATTTGGGGGTTGAGACAGCTCAGCAGGGCCAAAGAAGTTGTCGGGAAGACTACACGTTACAATATCCATGTAATCTTTTCCAGGAAATGAAAGAGAGGTACTTATTTTCCAGCTAATTTTATGAAGCAAACACTACTCAGATACTAGGGTTGGGGGCAGGGTGAAAGAGACAAAATGCAGACAAATATCTCTCATGAATAAAGATGCAAATGTCTTTTAGAGAGTTCTAACACATAGAATTCAGCAAGACATAAAAGGAATTATGCACCATGACTGAGCAGGGTTTATTTCAGGGATGCAATTCTAATTCAACATTAGAAAATCCATCAGGGAAATCTGCCGTGTAAACAGCCTGAAAAAGAACAGTTGCATGATTATCACTTCGTGCAGACATGGCAGATGCCAAACACTAACACCTATTGAAAATCAAATCTCTCTAAAATCTAGGCCTGGAAGGGAGCTTCTTTAACTTAAACAGCATCACAGCTAACACTGAAATTTGATACTAAATATAAAAATATAAAATCCTCTTGGCCTGGAAAGATGGCCCAGTTTGTAAACTATAAACTACAAGCATGTGACCTAATAACAAATCCTCAAAATTAATATGAAAAGCTGGGCATGATGGCATATGCCTGTAAGCCAGCGCCAATGAGGAATTAACAGATAGATATGTGACATTCATGGACCATTTGGCCTAGACAAATCCCTGAGGTTTAGTGAGACTTAGCCCCCCCAAATAAAGATGGAGAGCAAATAGTTGAAGAAGACGCCTGACAGCAAACTGGAGGAGCCTCCACAAACATGGTCACCCACATGTCTAACCTAAGAACATGCATCACAGTTACATGATACAAAACACACAGAACTTATAGCAATGTGTGTGTGTGTGTGTGTGTGTGTGTGTGACTTCCATACTCTTTGACACAATTGTGCCCCTCATAGAAATTGAGGTAGCAGAAGTGATCCTGCAAATTCACGACACTAAACAAGTATGTTCATAGCACAACCACTCACGATAATTCATACCTAGAAAAAATAACAGAATTTTTGGGATCTTTAAGTCATTTAAGAAATTATTCATGTTCAAATAAATGAACCCAATGCATAGTCACAATCTTTTCATTTTTACAGGGTGTTATGTGTACTGTCATGTACTATATCCCAGTTCTAATATATCAAGAAATGCAACAGCTATCAATGCTTTATTAACCAGGAAGCAAATTAGGTGACAGACAGAAGACACAGTTCAGCATGGAATTCTGTGTTTTGATATGAGGAGAGTTTGTTCTTGCTGTTTATTACACATTCCTCTCAATTATACTAGCGTGAAGTTTCAAAAAACACATCTAGTTTTGTACTTCTCTAATGAAAATTAAAAGGCAGCGTGGCAGATAAATAATATTCACCTTAAGAACACTGGAAACTGAAGAAAAAGTTTTATAAAAAATTTAGCTTTTTAAAATACTCTTCAGTAATCTTCCTACTAACAGTATTTGTTAGACCCATATCTGTGAGGACAACTATGGAGGCAAGCATAACACCTCCTATTCAAAGATTTCAGATATCTTTAAGTTGCTTTCAGAGCATGGGTAAAACAATCTTGATGCAGTTCTTTGATTCCTTAGTTACACAAATGTCAAAGACAGGAAAGTTGGATCTAATTTTGCCTAAGGAAAATCCTCTCATGATTTTCCTTTCTTGTAGACTTAATTCACCAGGCCCAGGGTTTCCAAGTGTGTCCCATGGAAGTGGTATCTATGTGCTTGAGTTTCTCTTTGTCAATGTGGCCAGAGAGCCAGGGTAATTCCTTTAGAAGGATACTTTAGTGGAAATCCTATATCCTATAGTCTACATCCAACAGCTATAAATTTGGATTACACATTATGACACCAGTTTGTACAAGAAACTGAATGCCAAACACCTCAAAACTTTGCTATTGTTAAGTACAAAGGGTTATTTTTAATGGCTTTGAAAACCCTAGTTTAATGATGACTGAATTGTTCACAGTAGTAATAAAATGTCTCTTGGGGTATATATAGATAAGGCTATTGGATAAACCCCTTGACTTTAAAGCAAGGATTTGGCAGCAGCCAATGTCTTCCAGCATCGTTCAAAATATAAATTACATTGCAGAAATAAAAGAGATTTTATTCAAGTCTCATTTTAGAGATGGTAAAAATAAGAAAGAAGAGCTGAAATATACGTATATATTTGAATCCAAGTATTTAGATTTAAGTTGTATGTATGTTCAGGGCTCAGTAAAAGCTGTACCAGGTCTCAAGTAAGTAACACATCTTGGTGACCCAGACTGCCATGTCATACACCGTGACTTATCTCTTCACCATATAACCTTCCCCTGTGTCTGCAACATGAAGAGGGAAAAGAACAAAGTGTGGATTGCAAGTTTTCCCTTAAGTATGTAGTGCAAACCAAAAGTGAACAGGACTCACTATGAGCTCCATCTATGGTGATCTCTATGAGAAATCTCTTTAGACCACACAACTTATTTTTCTCTCCTCCACTCTCTTTTTAGATCCAAGTTTATACAATATATACAAATCCATGAACTGACAAATAGTTAGGTAAGAGATAGATGGAAAGTTCAGGGGTCAGAAGTTCTGAGATCATGTGATACGGAGGGAGAAAGTGGGAGCAGGAATAACATGCGAAGGTGTTTGTGTTTTATGCTAATGTTCAAAGGAGAGCATCAACCTTGGACAGTCACTGAACAAGAAGTCATTTAGAGTAGACAAGTCAAGCAGTCAGTGTCAGCCATCCTCTGACATCAGAGACTCCAATGTTTGAATGGGCACATGAACAGAGTGACCACGTGTGGGGGATGGAGGTTTTGCAGGGACCCAACCACACAAGCTTCCATTTACTAAGACTGTATAATTTCTATTACTGTCACACATCCAGAATAGCAACCTTAAGCTCCAAATACACTGCTCTTCCTTCAAGACACCAACAGCCACCTGGTAGCAAACTGAGTGCCTTGGTCTCCCTCCATCCTGTAAGGGACAGCAATTGATTTTGAATTAAATTAGAATCGGCAAATAATCCAGACATGGGTCTACTTTTCCTGGCCTAAGAACCTCAGACTGTAATATCACCCATGGGATTAAAAATAGTTAATGCTACCAGCATAGCAATCATAGCATCACATCAAAATTAGACAAAGGATTTAATCAGGGGCCCTTCCAGAACCCTAGACTCTTTTTTTTGCAAGATCTTTTCCCCCCCCAATATATGTTTTTATTTAAATTAGAAACATGAATGCTTCACATGTCAAGCCCAGCTCCCTCTTGCACTCCTCCTCCGTTGTCCCTCCACTAGCTTCTCCAGCCCCTCACCCAATCCCCACATCATTCGCCAGGGAGGGTGAGGCCCTCCTTAGGGGGATCTCCAAAGTCTGTCATTTCATCCATGGCAGGACCTAGGCCCTTACCCATGTGTCCAGGCTGAGAGAGCATCTCTCTATTTGGAATGGGCTCCCAAAGATAAAACATGATAAACACTGATCTACTACGCAAGGCCCCAGTGATTTCTGTGGCCTCCTCACTGAGACTACATTGATGGAGTCTGGATCAGTCCCCTGTTGGCCTCTTAGCCATAAGTCTGGGGTTCAAGAGCTACCCCTTGTCCAGTCAGCTGTCTTTGTGGGTTTCTCCATCATGGTCTTGACCCCTTTGCTCATCACTCCTCCATCTCTGTCACTAGGTTCCAGGAGTTCAGTTCAGTGTTTAGCTGTGGGTATCTGTCTCTGCTTCTATCAGTCACTGGATGAAGGTTCTAGGATGGCATATAAGGTAGTCATCAACCTTATCATCAAGGAGGGGCTATTAATGTAGTCTTTCCACTATTGCTTAGTTTGTCAGTTGGCGTTAACCTTGTAGATCTCTAGAGATCTCACTAGTGTCAGCTCTCTCCTCAAGCCTATAATGACTCTATCTATTATTATTATCTCTCATCCTTCTCTCCTCTATTCTTACCTCAACTCAACATTCCTGCTTCCCCATGCCTTCTCCCATCCTCTTACCCCCCTCTCTTTTTCCTGGTTCCCTCTCTTCTCTCCCCCTGACCCTGATGTTTCCAATCTGCTCAGGAGATCTTGCCTCATTCCACTTCTCTGGGGTATTATGCATCTCTCTTGGGAACCTCCCTGTTTCCCAGACTCACTGGCACTGGGATTGTAGACTGACACTCCCCTGATCCATATCTAAAATCCATATATGAGTGAATATATACCATGTTTGTCTTTTTGTGTCTGGGTTACCTCACTCAGGATGATTTCCTCTAATACCATCCATTTGCCTGCAAATTTCAAGATTCCATTGTTTTTTTTTCCTGCGGAGTACTACTCCATTGTGTAAATGTACCACATTTTCTCTATCCACTCTTCAGTTGTGGGGCATCTAGGTTGCTTCCAGGATCTAGCTATTACATATAATGCTGCTATGAACATAGTGGAACAGACATCCTTGTCGTGTGAATGGGCATCTTTTGGGTATATGCCTAAGAGTGGAATTGCTGGGTCTTGTGGTAGACTGAGTCCCATTTTCCTGAGGAATCTCCAGAACCTTAGACTGTTAACCCAGTCACTGTCTACATCTTCAGACCATAGGGGGATGCTACTGACATCTAGTGGCTCGACGCCAGGTTGTTGCTAAGCATCTTCCAATATTGAGGTCAGCCTTTCTTATTAAGTATCTGGCCCCAAGCATCAACATCTCCCTGTTTTAAAACTCTAAACTATAAGGTATCTGTTCACTGTTTTCTACAAGTCCACACTAATTTTCATTCCTAAAACAATTACACATGTCCGTTGATTTTGGGATAATGTCTGTCATGACAGGTACTTGTTAATATATCATGGTTTCAGTTTGCAAGTCCCTGATTATTAGTGATCATGTACAGTTTTTCAGTCACCTGTTAGCCATTTGTACATATCTTTTCAGAACTGTTCATTCTGGTCCTTTATTCACTTAAAATCATATTATTTGTTTTCTTGCTATTGCATTGTTTCACATACTTTGAAAATTAACTCTTTATTAGTTATAGAATCCACAAACATTTTCTTTCACAACATAGGTTGGTTCTTCACTCTCTTGATTATTTATTTTGATGTATAAAAGACTCGCTTTTTTGAAACAGTGCAATAGCAGGCTACTGATCCTATGACATCCCACACCATCCTCAAATAGTCAACATTAAAGAGCAATAGAACAACTAATGAAGGCACAGGGGAAATGCAAGGTTGGGAATGCTACAAGGTATGTTCCCTTCCTCATTGTTGTCACTAAATACCCAACATGAAGCAACTTCAGGAAGGAGTTGTTTGGGCTCAGTTTGATGAGGGGGAAGGCAAGGTATCTGGGACCTTATCCATGGTAGTGAGAACACTGAGTGAATCAAAAAACAAGAACTTAAGTTGGAACTGGGATAGTCACAATGCTCCAGCTCTGCACCTGCTGGCTAGACTCCACCTCCTAAAAAAATTCACACAGCATTGCCAATGGTTGGGAACCAAGAGGACAAACACCTGAGCTTGAAGGAGACATTTTACATCAGAAGCACAAATACTAAGTGAAATAATATTTCGTAACACTATATATACTCAAATAAATAGCCATAGTATGGTGCTGGGCCTATCAATCAAAAATACATGGTGCTAATTAGAGAAAATTATACTAGTGACCAGGAGTTGAAGCAGGGATGACTTGTAGGGAGTTTCTAATTTATTTATTTTTGTGAAATTCTGTGTCTGTGTGCTTCCAGAAATGAGAGGTATCCTTAGTGAAATAGAAGGTGTGATTTCTGCCTGTGGGTTTCAGACTCCAAACTCAGTGGACAATGAGGGAACACTATACTAATAGAAGAAATTGCTCTGATCAGAGACAAATGGCTGTTAGCATAATTATCATGAGGGGAACAACACTTTTAGCACTTAGCTATTTCTTGGTACTTCCTTGCTCAACTTTGATGATAAATTAATAAACAGTAGCCCCAATCAGAGAAGGTGTCGATGTCCTGGTATTCAGGCAGCACTGATGGGTCACTTCTCTACACAGCTGCTAGTTGTTGGAGATTAGATTAATTCTGAGATTAGATTGCTGAGAGGGGAAACAAAGGCGTTCAACAGCTATAGCCTCAGATTCAGCCACAAAAGGGAAAGCTATGGTATACTGCACTTACCTTCTTTGACATTTACTCCACGAAATGAAAATGAGTCAAGGAAGGCCAAAGTCTCTCATTTGCTAGGAGCATCACTGGCTGGGCACTTTCAGTATTTAGACCTTTCTGAAAGTTGCATCTTCCAACATCCCTTTTGCCCAAGAGTACACGCTACATCCAAACACATGTTAGTTTTGGATACAAAGGTTCAATTTCTTTCCCCAACTGCTGGATGTATCTAAAGGAACATCCCTTCCAGGAACATTCTTAGGTTGTTTTTGCAACAAGCCTTATAGTCTGTCTTAGCCAAATTCTTTTTGCTCCAGTCCCCAGTTGTTGATCCTGACAATGCCTTCTCTCAAATTTTCTCTATCCTAGACCTGAAATCCTAGTCAACTTTCTGGGAAAATTGATCTTGTGTATTAAAGCATATGTCATAGTCCATTTGTAATGGTAATGTTGTCAACTTGACAGAATCCAGAATCACCTGGGAGAAGACTTCAGGCAACCATTGTGAGAAAGTTGTTGTGTTCATTGATATAGGAAAACCTATTTTAACTGTGGGCCAGATCATCCTTAGCATGGAATGCCTGTTCTATATATAATATTAACTATGTATAATATATATTTACTATATAATGTAGCATTTGTTATAACATATTTTGTATTTTATTAAATATGTGTAAGTATATTTTAAAATATTTGCACATACTTAATAAAATGCAAAATATAAATTACATATATAATAAATATAATAGTGAGCCAAGCAAACATTCATTTCTCTCTTCTGACTGAGGTCATAATGTGATCAGCTGCTTCATGTTCCTGATGCCTCTACTTCTCCAACATGACAGACTGTCTCTTGAGTTGTACGCTCTCTTCCCTTGACTTGGTTTGGTCAGGGTATTTTATCAGCAATAAGAAGAGAGACCAAGATGCTATCCGCTCAAAGATGTGTGAAAACACGTAACCTAAGCTTGCCAGACTTTCCCTCCCCCAACCATCTTTTCTTTCAAATAATTGCTCATGGATACACACCATTATTTTATTCTGCATTCTGACTAAATTGTCCAGTGATGAGCTGGAGTCCCAATCGTTAGAAGTAGCAAGGAAAACAAGCAAGACTGTCTTTTTTATGTTTCTTCTTTTATTTTTAGGAAACACCTTATATTAACAAAGAGTAAGAAAAGGAATTAGTCCACCACATATTTGGCCCAAAGCATGTTTACATAAAATGCAAACTCACATTTATCTTGATTCAAGCTCATCATGGCTTCTTCTCATTTCAAACATGTTGGCTTCGTGCATGTAGTTATGTATGTCTGTCATATTTAGGAAGACTATAACTTTGAGTAATTTGAGCTGTTAGAGAATGGATTATGGTTTTTTCATTTATCTTTTTGTATATCAGTGTATGTCATAGGTGAAAGTGACTTAAGCTAATGGCCATGTCAAGTGCTAACTGAACAACAAATGGAGAGCCTTCACCAATGTTTACACAGTCTTGTTGAAATTATTGGCCAGACTCTTTTTTTATTGACCAAACCTAAGATAAAAATTTTCCCCTAAACACTAAACTCAAACAATCCCCTTATATGGGAATTCCAGTGTAAAAAATGATAAATCAGACCAAGACAAGAATAATTGGAATAGATTCTTCTTTAATACATATTAAAATCTACCAGTAAACTACCAGGGCCAGCAGCTTCATTTGGAGAATGTTTTTAATCATTATTTTCTTAAATTGATAATAATTCAGTTTCTTCTTTCATTTTTTAAATTCAGTTCATTTTTAACAAATAGGGGTTTGTCCTTTTAATATATTTTTCAATTTCATTACAGTATCTAATATTTCTTTTTTATTATTTATTAGTCACTAGAAGTGTATGTATAGAGGTGTGTGTGTGTGTGTGTGTGTGTATGTGTAGTCACACATGCTATGGTAGGATTGAAGAAATCAAAGACAACCTTTGAGAATTGCTTGTCTAATATCTATTTGCACCTTAGGTTCTGGAGGTAAAAATCATGCCATCAGGTTTCCACAGGTAGCTCTTTGACCAGATAAGCCCTTTGGCCAGTCCTCATTCTTTATAATACAACCAAATTTCTGTCTGGTATCATTTCTCCAGCAGGAGAAAAAACTAAAGTACTTCTTGTAGTACATGAACTATACTTTGTGATATTGACAACTTGATTTTCTTTCAGTGGTTTGAAAATGCTCTTCTACTCTCATTTTCATTATTTCTGGTAAGAGATTTACCTTCCTTTTCACTGCCAGTAATAATTAATATAACTTTCTTCCTTTTGATTCACTGGTTTTATCTTCAACTTTAGTTTTCAGCAGCTTAATGTAATGAGCACTTGCACCTACCTTTGATCTGGTTTGAGACCTTTAATAATGAGCAGACACAGTTCTGAAATGCTCCACTTACAGTTCTTCAAACATTTTTTCTACTCTCACCTTCTTCTTTTTCTAACACCTCAATGACACACAAATGGTAGCTCGTGTTCTATTATTCCATGATACTTTATAATAGAATTTTAATTTTCTGTTATTATTAGTGATATTGAGTTATAAAAGACTGGGTTTCCTTATGGTATTTTCATATGTTGCTTTGATCTGATTTGTAATTTTGATGGCAAACTTACATAGAACTAAATAAGTAAATGAATGAATAAATAAATGTATTCAATAATAAGAAAAATGAAGTATTTTCTGGAAGAAGTCATGCAAAATGCTTCCATGAAAAGAGTGATATTTAAACTAGCCCTGGACATTGGAAAGACTAACGACATTCTAGTTAGGGTCTAGTGATTAGATTCATTGTGAGGAAAGGATAAGCCTATAGTAAAATAAGAAGTAATAAATTGTAGACTGTTGAAAAATCAATTTGACTCTCTAGACATCTCAGGTTTTTGAAGAGAAGAAATATCACATGGTTCTAGAAGATGGCTGCTGTTACCACTGTATTCAGCATGAATTGTGGGAGTAAGTGATACAGGTTCTGAGACCAATGGGAAGGTGGGGACTTTTAATTGATGGAGTGAATTGTTGAGGACCAGGAAGAGGGAACCGAAGGCGTGAGAGCAGCTCAGCTGCACTGTTTACAGATGTTTACACCTGTGCTTTGCCCTTGAAAATCTAGCACCCTAGCATTTTGTGTACCAAATTATGGTCTTTAACTAGAACATTTTATTGGCTAACCACCCAAAACATACTATTTTATATTACTGAGCACTGACTCAATATGAAATGTTTGTCACCAAAACCAAAAGTAAAAACACAGACGCCTGGGGTGAGAAAAGTTGGCAGTACAAACTTCTTGGAATAGAGTTTTCTTTTCTTTATTCTTTTTTCCTTTCTTTGTGCTGCACAATAGGCAATTGTGACTTAGGTGTATTTGTTTATTCTGGTAGAAAAAATCCTTCCATAGAAACAAAAGTGCCATTATAAAGAGCTAGACAAAATCAACGCTACCTTACTCTGCCATGTCCTGCATGACTATAAGGGGTCACACTCAGGGACTGCCCATCCTTTGTCTCTTTTTAGAAAGGCATCTTGCAGATTGTAATACTTCTCCATGTTCTAAAGCACCATTTGCTCAGGCAAGAAGTGTTGGATGTCAAGAAAGGGAGGGGAAACCATAAATGTTTCTTATGTGGCTACTCGGAAAATTATGTCCTTGTGTCCTCATCAGCACGCCTTTCTTCCAGTTCTCCCTGTTTTTGTTGTAAAATATGGTGGTACAAGGTGTGTTATCTTCCTGCTTCTCAAAAGAACTGCATATTTGGAAAAAATTTATATCGTTAGACTCTACTTTTAGTTAGGAAATTCAAACAAAGCTCTGAGACTGCTTGTTCCTTGGCCCCAAATTCATTCCATGTTGCTATAGCATCACTCCTGAGAAAATGGGCGGCCCATTTTCCTCCCCCATAGCCACACTCAATGGGCTTTTGTCAGCTCTTGAATTATAGCATTAAAATTTAAACACTAGAGATTTAATGGGGATTATTATGATACTCCCCGTGCATTCCTTCTGTTGCTATTAGCAACTAGCCAAGGATGAGAAACATAGTTTTAAAAGGTGCTGATTTTTTTAAGGAAAAAAAGGATAATCCTACTGTTTCATGAGTTACATAAACTGAGTATGTTTGTTTATGTTAATATGAGTGGAAACCAACAAAAAATAACACCAGTCCAGAGATGTGAGGCCTCCCCACTTCATCACTTACTTGAACCACACTACAGAAGTAAATGATACTTCAATCTGCTTCTCCCAAGCACATTTTCTACTGTCTGGAAGATGTACAATGTCAGTGAAGCTGAGTCACCAATCTCAGATCCTTAAAAATCCTATTACAACGAAAGAGTGCACCTAAACCTTCTGAGAGGTATGTCTGTCTGTCTGCCTGCCTGCCAGCATGGTGTAGTGATGATGGACCTGTTCCAGAAAGGATTGTGAGAGTCAGTTCCTGAAACCCCATGAATGGAAGGGAGAGTTGCTTGCTACAACACTGTTTCTGTCATTGGTTATATCACTATGTTTTAGAAGGCATGCACTACCAATAACAAAAACTAGGAAGAGTCTGGATTTTGTTTGATTATAGAATCCGAAAAGTTTCTGTACATATTTTTCAGCGATATGTATTTTTTTCAGTCAAGGCTTTAGTTCCTTGTCATTCTTAATTCCCATTCCTATTCTAAAGCCAGGCCAGGGTTTGCCTGCAGGATTACATCTTCCTGTTTAGCGTCAGAGATCACTGCTGCTTTTCTAAATATCAAGGAAAATGTAGGCTATCTTCTGTATTTTTTTCCTTGATGATGCCTTTCAAAACTTTTATTTTTGAGCCAGGCATTGGTGGCACATGCCTTTAATTCCGGCACTTGGGAGGCAGAGGCAGGCGGAACTATGTGAGTTGGAGGCCAGCCTGGTCTATAGAGCAAGTTCCAGGACAACCTCCAAAGCAATACAGAGAAACCCTGTCTCAAAAAACAAAACAAAAAGAATTTTTGTTTGTTTGTTTGTTTCAAGTTTTTAACAGTTCTTTGGAACAGATACAGGTTCACTGTAGAAACAAAACAAGACAGCAGCAGATAATAAATCAGTAAATAATTCTGTGAGTTTCTGGGACTCAGAGATAGTATCTGTTAATCTAAGTGGAAAACTTTATATATAGCAGTGAAAGTAAGTCTCCTTTCACTGAAGATGTCCAGGTGTCCTGTCCTTTGCTAGGGGAGGCATTCCCATTGCCAGACCCTTATGTAACTCCACACACATCATTATGAAGGCTAAGTTTTATGACAATTTCCAGCAGCTTTCCTTCTGTACAGCCACAGATACTGAAACCAGTATAGGCTGCAGCATCCATGTAGGGGAATGTAGGGCTTCTGATCTTGTGAGTAGGAATTTAAAGGCTTTGGGGAGGACAATAAGGGGTTTGCCTCAAAGCACCCTTAAGAAAGCTCACTGCTATTCTGACTTGGATGTGAGGTGTTGGTCAGTAAATGGCCTCTGCCTGGGATTCTTGTGTGGTCCATCTTACTTAACTAGTCACTGAGTCCCGGAGAATTCAGGTCTTAAGGATTCCAAGGATGAGATGTTTAGCTTTGCCAAAAGTCCAGCACCCTTTTCAGTACTGGGGTTCAATCTAAGTCCTTTGCACACCTGGTGACCTCTCCACCATTGAGCTATAGCCGCTGTCTTCCTTCTGTCTTTTGTTTTGAAGTGGGATCTGAGTTGCCCTCCCTGGTTTTGAACTTGTAAACCACCTACTTTGCCTCTACTCGTGTATTTGGACTTTCTTTTGGGCCTCCAGCTCACACAAAAAATGACACAGAGACTTATTATTAATTATGAAAGCTCAGTCTATAGCTTTTATAACTTAAATTAACCCATTTATATTAATCTATGTTTTGCCTCATGGCTTTTGACCTCTCTCCCATTTTGAATCTCCTGTTTCCTCTTTGTCTCCTCTGGCATCTCTCTAGTGTTTAGATTCATCTCCTCTCTGCCTGGAAGTCCCACATAACCTCTTCCTGCCTAGCTACTGACCATTCAGCTCATTATTAAACCAATCAGAAGACACCTTGGCAAAGACACATCTTCACAATGTACAAAAAGATTAGTTCACAACACTTTTGCAATTGCACAGACCTATACCAGCAGGCTTGGCAACAAGCTAACTTTTAAAATGTGTCTTCTGCAAGGTTGTGTCTATTAGCGCTGATAGGCTCCAGGGTGCCTCTGTTTTCATCATCAATTGACTGGTACTTATTAGGACCATGGCTTCCATTAGCATTTCCCAGCTCCACACTACTGAGGTAAAGGACTATATTCAGACACAGCAACCACTTGAACTCATCCACATTGCTTAACCCATCAGCTTGCATTTCCTTCCTTATTGTAAACACAGTTCAAATCCAATTCACTAAAAGCCTAATGTCTGTTGAACCTACCGGACTCCATAAGATATTGGCTTTGACACTTACAGTCATAAGGATCCTGGTACAGGTAACCAGTGTCTCTTTGGAGGACAGGAAGATCTCTTGGTCCAGCAGCTGCAGTTAAGGCAGATAGGAAATGGTAATTGGAGGCTATCAAAAGTAAGTGGGTCTCCCCTGGTAAGCGTATACTGTGCTCAGTTTGTATAGGATTTGAACAGGTGCTAGCTCACATCTCAAACCATAGAACTTGTAATCTGGGCCTACCCAGAACACTCTGTTGAAGAGCAAGACTCCCATCATGGCATCATTTATTACATTTCAGTTTTGGAGACTTTGGTTCACTAGCCTTAGCTTGCTTCCTTTTGTCCAGGGCCTGAAAGCTTGTTCCCCTGTGGTCAAGATAACAGTCACTTATTCACCCTCCAACAGAGTGGACAGTAATGATACAACATTTGGGAAGATTGTTTTAGTCATGTCTCTCAATACTCAGTTTCCAAATCCTCATTCATGGGAGGAACTGTGGTATCCTCTTGTTTAGCATTCTCTAGCCAATCTGAGAATTCTTGCCACTTTCTCAAATTCAACCTGCATGGTTCACACCCTGTCTTTATGAAGGGTCACATGTAGTTAGCATCTCATTATTGCAATCAAATTGTTAAGAACTGTGAAGGATCAGATATGCTGTCTAACTGGCTCGCTGTCCATTTTATTTTCTGTTGTGATAAATATAATGGCCATGAGCAACTTGGTGACAGAAAGAGTTTGCTTGGCTTATAGACTTAATCCTTCATGGAGGGAAGTCAAAGCAGTCACTAAAGAAGAGACCATGAAGGAACATTACTTAATGGCTTGCTTTCAGGCTTACATTCAGCTATTCTTATTTAGCCCAGGATCACCTGCCTAGGGGTATCACTGCCCATAGGTGTGAACTATCCTACATCAATGAGTAATCAAGAAAATATCACATAAACATGCCCACAGAACAATCTGATAGACAGTTGAGTTCCTTCTTCCCAGGATTGACAAGTGACTACCAAGATTGGCCATCATGCAAGCTAAACATCTAGTCTACAGTTTTGTTGATCTTAAGTATGACATGAGACTTCCGTGAATGACTTTATTATAGCATGGTGAGAATCACAAACACCAGCCAGCCTCCGTCTGAGATTTTTTGCCTCCAAACCTTGAGGAAATGACAAAGACAGGTCCAGATGCACCAGGTACACAGGGCAGTTTGTCTTCTAGAAGATCTCTTCACATGGGGAATGTAAATCTTAAACTGAAAATAACAGTATGTCTCCTTTTATTCCCTTCCCTGGAGGGAGACATTGACTTTTTGACAGTAGGCAGCAAGTGTGCCAGATTTTTGTTCTAGTGGGAAACATCATCTCTCAGTAGATATTTTTATACAGAACTCTGAAATGAGGTAATCCAGGCAAGACAGTTAGTGTCTTTGCTCCCAAGATGGGTCAAAATTTGAGTTAACCCTGGGGAACTGTTTCGTAGCACAGATATACTTACAGTACACACGGATCAATTGCACACACACACACACACACACACACACACACACACACACACACACACACACATATATATATATATATATATATATATATATACATTCCTGACAACACTTTGTTCTTTTTTCAGAGGAGATAGCTTCTATTAAAAACCAATGATTCCATTGGAGTTGTCTTTCTATAACTCTTATCTCCTCTGGATAATTTCCCTTTGATAGAAAGAGAAATGGGTTTGCTTAATTTAAACACATTTTCTCAAGTTTGTTCTACTAGGAAATGTTAAAATTAGTATATCAAACAGATGTACCATCAATGTCTTACTTCCTGTTGTGGAAGAAAATGCATTATGGGCCTCTCACACATGCTTTCATTTCCTATTTTTCTTTTTCAGGTTTTGTTTGTTTGTTTGTTTGTTCATTTACTTTGAGACATGTGCTCCCTTTGTAGCCAGAGCTACTGCAGAATTCCCTACACAGACTAGACTGGCCGCTTCTGCGTCTGGCTCCCAAGTGATGGGATTCCAGGGTGAAACCACCGTGCTTGCATCACAATGTTCACGCGTTGTTCTCAGGAAAGTTAGCTGAAAGAGGTCACTGAATGGACCTAAGTGTATAACGAAATGCCTTACATATAATGGCATGGAGCTGATGCCACTGTTTCTAAGTGACAGAGCTCTTCTTTGAAAGTAGTTCAGGAGAAGACTCAGGCTAGGATAGAGCTTCATGTTTGTTTCTTTAGAGCCAAAGGTACACTTGATCTGTATTGCCCCATCATGAAATCTAAGTTTCTATCTAAGCTTATTCAAAAAGAAGAACAGAGGGTTTTTCTGTGAAATTAAAAGATTTTAAAGTCTTCTCGTTTGTGATCTTAAATGCATGACCTTTTACAAAAAACAAAGGGTTTGTGTTTGTGTCTCACAGAACTGTATCCACGTTTCCAATCATACCTCTTTTGCGGAACTGTAGTTAACTGCCATTCTTTGAATAATTAACCATTTCTAGGACTCCACTGACTATTATAACTTCACCGATAAAAGCTTGAACCGGTAGCATCATCCACAGAGCATGAACCCTTGGTAAATCTTCTATAGAATTCACTTTATATGAAACAATGAAACTGAGAAACTATATGATCAAAATTTAACATACTTAATTACAATACGTAATATTTTCAGCAAAATTCTGTGTCATTACTACATGGCATCCTTAATGCATTTCTAGTCATTCCTTCTCTACAAGGAAAATATCTTATATTTTCATTAATCTTCCCTGGAGCAGAGTCAGGTCCTTAGGCCAAGGGTATCCTTTGTCAGTCAAATATTATATGATTGAAGATCAAACCAAAAACACCTAATTTGCTTGATGAAAATCAATCAAATCAACAAATGTTAGTCATATAGATTCAAAGGGCTACAGATGTCAAAATTATGTGATACTTAACATATAAATAAAATATTTTAATAACAAAAGATAAAACAATTTTAGTTCCAGACAGATTTCAATGAAATACACCTTTCAGTGAAACTATAAGCCTTATATTTAAAAATTTAGTGGGTAAAAGATTAACACAGATCAAGATTTAGTAGGTCAACTGAAATCATCATTATATAAACAACTCAGGAGGCAGAGGCAGGCAGAGCTGTGAGTTTGAGGCCAGTCTCCAAAACAATACAGAGAAACCTTGTCTCGAAAAACCAAAAAGAAGAAGGAAAAAAAAAACCAAAAACAAAAACCCAACAACAACACATGCAAAAGGTCGGTAAAACAGTCACAGGTAGAAATGGTTAGCCTGACCGTCTGAGGTCTATGTCTGGGACTCATAGGCTGCCAGGAAAGAACTGACCCCTCAAGTTGTCCTCTGATCCCTGACACACATGACCACACACAGGCTAAGTACAAATTATGTAATATTTTAATTAAAAATGCAGCTGAAAGAGAGCATTCAAATTTCTAAACATTTTTGTAAAAACTTCACGTGTGGCTGTTTTGCCCATGTGCATACCTGTGAACCATGCGTGTGTCTCGTGCCCTCAGGGGCCAGGAGAGGCTTTAGCTTCCTGGGACTGGAGTCACAGACAGCTGTGAGCTGCCATGTTGGGTGCTGGGATTCAAACCCCAGTCCTCCAGAAGAGCAGCCAGTGCTCTAACTGCTGAGCCATCTCTTCAGTTCCTACAAAGCAGTTTTTAAGACAGCTGAAAGAAAAGGATCTGGTTTATCCATTTGCAAAGGGAAGCTTGGGTTTATCCATTTACAAAGAACAGAAACTAATATTTGAAAGTTTAATGAGCAGACATAATTTTTGAAAAGGTGATGACGAAATCTTTCTAGAACTCATAACTAAATGAAAACAAGCGAGTAATATGTTTATTTATCGATAAAGTAACAATAAGTCCGTAATTATGCAATCCTACCCACTGAAGCTTTAGAACTCCAGAAACAGAATATGCTCTTACCAGCAGCTTATGAAAGTCAACCTCCTGGGTACAACAAGCTGAGTTAATAGCAGAGTAGGAAAATTATTTCTAAAAAATTGTCAGTTTATAATGTTCAACTTTCCAAAGTCTTCTTCAGTAACAAGTGACAGTAAAGATAATGTGTCCATAAGAACAGAGCACTCTCACTGTCAGCAGACCTGAGACTTCTAAGGTATGTTCTTCAGCGTAAAGGAAAATGATTCCAAAGGGTAGATCAAAGATACATAAAAGCAAGGCAACTGGGAAAAATAAATACCAAAAAGCAAAGTACAGTGAGTTATTAAAGAAAAATAAAATGGAGAAGCAGTCCAATAGTATTTTGAAAGGGAAAAAAAACAAAACACAAGACAGAGAAGAGATTTAAACAATTAGAATACAAGAATTTAAATTTAGACATAGAGAGACTTGAATCTTTTAGAGGAAATGTACCAAAAGGAAGGAGTAATCTTATAATAGTGATATCAACAATCTCTTAAAAATTAAAAGTGAAAAGCAATACAGGAAAAATGAAGCTTTGCAGATATTTATGAAAGTATCTGAGTTGGTGCAGTGCTTGCCTAGCACACAGAAAACCCTGTGTTTTATCCTTAGTGCTTTGTAAACCAGGCATGAAGGCACATGTTTGTAATCTCAGCCCTCAGGAGGTGCAGACAGAACAAACAGAAGTTCAAAGTTATCCTCAGCCTCTAAGCAAGTTAGAGGGGCCAGTCCAGGAGGCATGAGACTGTATCTGAAACAAACATTTTATAAAGCTAATAGCATGTGTGTTATGTCACATACAGTTCTAGAATGTGGAAGTCCACCCTTGTCTCACCAGGCTAAGATCAAAGATCAGTAAAACAGCTTTCCCGCATTATTTTTAAGGGTTGTTCACGTTTCTTGGGTCATTAATTCTACCTCCATCTTCAAAGCACACAGTGGTGAGCTGAGTCTTCACAGTTCCTCTCTCCAGTTCTCCATGCCTGGTCATGGTCTCTGCTTTTACAATAGTTATGATTAGATTATGCCAACTTGCTTCCTCCATAGTCATCTTCCAATGACACCACCTTTATTTAGCATTAACAACGTCAGCACAGGCACTTCGTCCAAGTCACATCTTCAGGGAAGGACGGACTTTCCAAATAAGTGAATACCCTCAAGTTTCCTAACTGAAAAATTTAATCTGAGTTCAGTGGGATTTAGATAAAAGAAGCTTGAGAATCTCATTCCAAAATGTATGAAGGAAATAAAAGACCCAAGATCAGTGACGGCAAATGAGGAGATAATGTGAAGGAATCCCCCTCACTCGACGAAGCCTGGATGATGGTAGTAGTGTTGGCTCATGAACATGCAGGACACTGACAGGAGACAAAGAAAAATGCTTGGTAACTAAAAGACCAATCAGTGAAAAGTGGGGGTCAGTTCAATACAGACTATGGATGAGATAGGCTGTTCATTTTGAAAAATGTAGAAGTAGGTCACTACCTCACCTGATTTCCATGCGTAAACTCCAGTCATTCAATCCATATTTGGAAAGGAAGATTACTATTGTTTAGGAAAATGCATTTTCTTTGTAATCTTGTGGTTAGGAAAAGTTTTCACCAACAAGACGTAAAAAGCACAAACTGGGGTTACACATTTGAGAACTTCTACTAATTGAGATAAAGAGTTACTGCCCCATATGACACCACAACAATTAGAAATAAAAGGCAAAATATTAGAAAGTATCAGCCTTCTATGAAACTGAAAAGTCATATTCTTAAAAATACAAGTGACCACCCTGCAAATGTCCTTAAGACCAATGACCTGATGGGAGGAATGAAAAAAATGCATATGCAGAATTTTTTTACATTTAACAGAGGAGGAAAAAGCTATCTAACCAATATACTGGGAGCGTTCTTAAACCGTTAGCAACAGGGGGGAAGCAATTTAATGGTATGACAGAGGACGGCTTTATGGTCAGTAGATGGGCAAACCTTAACTATGAAAATGGCTCATTGTGAAAGATGTGAGTTTCAGAAAGATATATAAACAAGTGTTAGGACAGTTAGTTGGATGACAACTTAAGTGCTTCAGCACTTTCAACATGTGGTTTGAATAGATCATTTGTTCTTGGTGTACCATCTGAGATTGGAATGTAGGGAAACCTCACATGTACTTTGGATTTTGTAACAGTTTTGCCTGACTAATGAAAAAACGCAACAATGACAATGACAGTGACAACAACAACAACAAACATGAAGGCAAGGTCATAGTTCCTCTTTGGGATGTTGCTGTATAGCAGTAAAAATGATGAAGTCTTGAAATGTAGGTACACTGAGAGAGTGGAGGAGTTATGGAAAAAATCATGTGATATGTGTCAGTTTTCTGACACAAAACAAGAAAAATACAAACCGTACCTGTTATGCAATGTATTTGGAAATTTAAAACAACAACAAAGGAACAATCAGCCCAATACTCAGAATCCTGGCTCCCTTCGGATAGGGGAAGATGAAATAGAGAAATACATACATCAGACAATAGGTGGCTCCAAATTCTGCTTACTGTCGTTAATTAGTCTGGAAATATAAGATAGAGAGATGGCTTACTGCTCTGGCAGAGGCCCACGATTCCCTCCCATCACCCACGTTTGGCTCCTCACAACTACCTGTAATTCCAGGTCCAGGGGAGCTCACTCCCTTCTCTGGACCCCCTAGTTACCACATTCATATGCACATACCCCAACACCAACACAACATGCATATAAATTAAACATAAGAATCTGGAAATAAATAAATGTGGAAATAGTTCACTATCTCCCTTTGATGCTCTGAAAGTCAGTTAAGTATTGCATATATTATACGTACATTAAGTTTAAAGTACAAGCTTAATTCAGCTGTAATTTTATTACATATACATGCCAAATACACTTATACAGCTCCATTATTTTATTTTTTCCTAAATAGGCTCATACTTTTTTAGTTTATTAGGGTTTTTCTCTTTTTGCTGGTAAGATAATATGAGCATCTCATTCATGAGTACTACATTCTGACATAACTTTGAGGGCTGGAGAGATGACTCAGAGGTTAAGAGCACTTACTACTCTTGCAGAGGACCTGATTTTGGTCCTCAGTGCTAACATAGTAGTTCAAGACTGTCTATAACTCGAGTTCCAGAAGATCTAACACCCTATTTTGGCTTCCACTGGCACCAGACATGCATGTAGTATATATACATACATGTAGCCAAAACACTCATACACATAGAATAGAATAAATGCATCTTTAAAGAAACTTAAAAAGACATAACTTCTAAAGACTGCATTATTTTCTTTTCCTGGAATTGGCACAGTTTATTCATCACAGTAATTCCAATTTTATAATCATTCCACTTGCTTTGTTATGATCACAGTGAACATCCTTGAACCTAATCCTAATACATAACCCTGATTATCTCTTTAATATAAAGTCTAAGTGGAGCAGGATCAGAGTCAGTACATCTAAGTTTGACTGCTCCCCTAGTTCCGTGCCAGGCCTCTCCCTCTGCCATGCAGTTTTGTATGTATAAATGAAGAGTCTACTAGGAGTAGGGACGTCATACAGAGGGAAAATCCACATATGATTTCATTGTCATTATTCCTCACTCTTGTTCCCCATTCTTATACATAAATACATAACTGATGGGTTATGCCACCAAATATTGGAGAAAACCAGACACAATGAAGACGAGAAATGACTTCTGGGAGCAAAGAAGTCAATTCTCATCAAAGGTGAGTATAAAAGAACTACCTTCCATAAAAATTCCAGAGATGATTTTGTCAATAAAACACAAGGACGCCAGTACAATGAAAAGATAATAGAGACAAAAATGTTACGTGAAATTAAAAAATACATGTTTTTTAAACATTGTTTTCATTTTATGTATATGAATGCTTACCTGCTTATATGTATGTGTGTGCGTCACATGCTTGCTTGATGACCAATGGGTGCTAGAAGAAGTTGATGCACTCCCTGGAAACAGATGGCTGTGAGCTGTCGTGAAGGTGCTGACACTGGAACCTGGATTCTCTCTAAGAGCACCTCATGCATTTATCACTGAGCCATCTCCAGCCCCAAATTAAGAATACTTTAAAGCCAGCATTGTGAATGTGAACTTATTCATAGAGGGACTGAAATGGGGAACAGCTATAGTAGAAGGTCTAGTCGTTGACCTGAAAATGAAAGCCAACTGATAATTTCCAGGCCTGGGGAGATGGTTCAGTGCGTAAAGTGCTTGTTGTGCAGTCATGAGAACCTGGGTGCATATACCCGGAATAAAAGCTAGGGATAGCCACACATTGTAGTGAGATATCCACCCGGCCCACACCTGCAGCACTGACCACGCCAATTTGGGTGTGGTCACAGGTGTGGATGTGACAGAAGGCAGGACTAGATCTGGGGTACTGGACCCCAGTGCTCTCTCTTGCTTCTGGTCAGATCACAGAGGACAGCTGAGTGGTTCCTTGGAGCTGGAACCTGCAATGGTCACCCACTTCTTGTGTAAGTGCATTCTCCCCGAATAAACTTTATTTAACTTGTACTGAGTCTAGTGAATCTTGTTCCCCAACCAATAACACATTTGTAACCTCAGTGCTGGGGAGTGAAGATGACAGATCCTTGGACCAGCAGATATACCTGAAACAGCAAACTCAAGCTCGGTAAGAAAGTATGTCTCAAAAATCAAGATGGGAAGGTGATTGATGTCACCTCTGGACCTCCACATATATGCACACAAGTGAGCACACCACACACACATACTCATAGACCTCCTTTAAGTCTCAGAACCAGAAGTCAAAAGTCAGAGGTGAATTTTAGATGATGAAAGTAGCAGCAGTTTGGATATTAAAGTGTGTATTATGCTGCACACCAGCATCATATACATAATGTATACCTATGAAATAGTAAAACAGTGAAATATATAATTGAAGGATTCTAAACATTTGAACAGAAAACCCAAGCAAATATATTCACCTTATACATATAAATGTGTAAGTATGTTCAGGTATGCATATTAGATGCATGAACAGTTAAGCCATGTAATAGCATTAATTTTAATTTCTCATTTATAGAACACATTTGTACATCATGTAGGTTATGAGAAATCACAAGGTGGAATTTTATACAGGCTGGAATTGTGTCGAATATGGGGCTCCTCTTGTGTTTTGGCTTCTATGACTACAGAGAAGCAATGCCTTGGGAGTAGACATAGACAGGGGACAGATAACAGTTATTTGGGAAACACGCTTGCCCAGATTTTCCAATGTCTTCAATGGTTGGTGTGAGTTTAGATTTACAAGGATTCTGTTTAATTTTCATTTCATCTCCACCCAAAGTCCCTTTTCTGTGGTTTTGAAACTGAATCGTACACTTTTCCTTTGCATGTCAAACTCCTTGGAATGCCTCTGGATTTTCATTGTTATGAAACTTTGCACATGGTTTGCCTTAAAGACACATACTTCAAAGAAGTGCAAATGCTTAATTGGTCATCCAAAGACTCTTAAAATATTGCCCCAAACACCACTGACACATCCTAGAAATGCCAAGACTGATTCTTATGTCTTCAGCCGCAAAGACTGTGGGGAAAGTCCTTTTGGCTTGATCTCATTTGTGGTGACCAGAAGTCAGGTTGGAGTCACACACTACTCTAGCGAATCCAACATTTAGACTTCCAAAAAGGGGATTAGGTTATGGAGAAAAAATATTAAAGGAAGTGACCCTGATAAATATTGACTTTCTGGCAAGTTTGGATCTCTTCATGCTAAATAAAAATATGAGGTCTCTTAGTGACACTTGACCTATGAAATCATCTCCAATAATATTATAATACACTGAACAAGAACTGCAAAACAAATGAATGTCCAAGTGAAGCCAAGTTATTACAACAGCTTTTGACTAATTTTCTCCATATTATGCCTTTCTTCGGCAATTACGACTCACCTCCCCAGCACGAAGTCTGGGGTTTATAGGAATTTCAGAGTGCTCCTGTCATGAACTTACAGAATATTACTAACCATAAACAGTCAGTGTAAACAAGATGCAGTGCTAGAGTTAATACTTGAGTTCAAAGAGCAAGATGAAGAACAGTACAGAAGGCCTGGGAATGTTTGAGAAACAAGAGATGAGTGTTCTCATTTGCATCTCCCTTAAATGCTACCCCAAGAATTCTAATTTCTTTATTTCAACTCATTTCTGGGTTCTTGTAAATGAAAGTCAATGTCTGACGTCTCCCCTGGATGCTCTTCTCACTCCAATCTTAAACTAGCCTAGATTCTTGGCATCCGTATATCCTGTAGGAGAGAACACTCAATACAATACTGCGTTCAGCACAAGCACAGCTCCAATAAACAACACACAATATATACACAGTTACTGTATGTAAGGCATAAGAGAAGCAATACTTCTTAGTACTACATAGAGAACTGCATTCAAGAAGCAATGTGTGTCCCCAGATTCAGAAGAGTTTACCGCTCATTCAAGCAAAAGACCCTTTCCTAAGAAATAAACCTAGGTATTCACCAGTGAAAATAAATATAGAATGAATCATTTACAAAGTATTATTCTTCATCCAAGAGGGGTATTCTTTCACATTCAGGGAAACAGGCCACTTTGAAATAAATGAGTCATGGTACAACCATGCAGGATGCTCTTCTATGTTGAGTTTCAGGAAAACTATGCGTGGAGCAGAAAGCATGATAATATTTTGAGTTCCTGTCAACTGGATGTAATACATAATTCAAGAAATGCCATCAACTTCATCTACATAAAAATTGTCACTTTACCAAATATTGACCAAACAATCATTAGCTTTTATCACTAAGAGGAAACTCACCAGAGTACTTTTCTTCGGATATTAAGGTGATAAGAGTGTGGTTTGGCTCACTGATTGGCCTCACTTTTCAACCAGCTGTGGTTTTATAGAGACATGATCCTGGCTTCAAAAGTGTCCCTTCTGTTCCAGTTTGGTTTACGATTCATGTTAGAGTCATGAGAAGATAGTAGGCTCTAGCCCCATGTGTCAGTGTCTTAATGATAATTCTCACTAGCATCATGAATGAAATCATTCAGTAAAGAGCTGATAGACAAGAGGGGAAAGGAATGTTAAAATCCCGAACATCCACACAAATAAACCTGGAACTCTAGTGCCTTCAGTGACATGTAATATTAAATGCTTCCCAGGGCAAGACACCTCAATGTAAAGAGGGGTCCCTGGTGGTGAGTCCATACTTCTTACAGTCTTCTTGCTCCTCTACACAATAAAACCAACTTCGATGAGTCCAAAGGAACAAAGGAACAATAACTTGTTTCCTCCTCCTCCTTGTCTTCCTCATCCCCCTCCTCTTATGCTGTTTCTTCTTCTCATTCTCCTTCTTCTTCTTCCTCTTTCTCTTCTTCTCTTTCTAGTTCTAATTCCTCCACTCCCCCGCTCCTTAAATCTGGAGATCAGTAAAACATAGATCTGGTCCTTGTTCTGTAACTATATGGTATTCTATGTGTCTCACTCTATTGGTATACCTGAATCTTAGTTTAAACCAAGCAGGACTTGGCATCTCTAGCCCTCTCTAGATTACTTTAGTCTATCATTGAAAAAAGAAAAGGCATCTCCAGCTTCCTGATTTGAATACCATGTTGCAGCCTGATGTGAATTAAACTGTCTGGGTTATAAACCGGCTACAGACTAATCTTCTAATAGAAACAGCCAGTGACCCCTGGCTGCAGGCACACTTGCACTTCCCGCTATAGTATTCAGTTACAGTTCCCCTCCCTCGCCAGCATCTGCCCATTATATAACAGTGACTGTTGCTGGATTACTTAATCCCTTTGCCTAACCCTAATTGCACAGTCTGCTTGTGGCTTCTGTAATTCCTGGTTCTCTCCAGCAACACACTCCAAGAGCAGATGTGGCTGCCACCACCAAACTGTGCTCTCACTGATTTAAAATAACACAGTCATGTGTAACTTGCAAATGCCCCCCTATGTAGGGGACATTATTTCTGCTTTTCCTTCTGTCTCTTTCTAGCTGGCAAGGAATTATTGCCCAAGATGACCTAGTAGTAGGAAAAATTCGAACAAATAATAAAATTGTCCAGTCCAGGTACAGTACACACTGTCCTCTGACTTACCACACAGACCAAGTCAGGAGGCATCTGGAGTGACCCAGGGGAAAGTCATGGTCAGATGATTCACTTTAAATACCAGTCTTACAAGGAATAGGAGCCATGGGTTTCACCGTTGTGCACAGCCTACAAGTCCTTTAATCCAAGTAAATCCTTTAACTCCAGGCATCAGGAAGGGTAGATTTAGGAGATTAGAAACAATATACCTATATATTCCCCAAAACATAACATTTTAAAATGTACTTCTCATTTTTATTGTTTTTCTGTTTGTAGAAGTTTTGAATTCCAAATGTAGAAAGCACAAGTAAGTAGAAAAACAAAAGCAAATAAAACCAAAAATCAAAATACATAAAAATGTAACAATCAGTCTGTTTGTTCAATATATGTTTATATTAACACAAAATCACATTAATTGCAAGTTTATGCAGTTTTCAATCACTATCATAAATATTTATAATTTTGTTTATGAATATTTTAAAAAGTATTTATTCTATTGATCATAATATACTCATCTATTTTCTGCCTGTCTGAAATTTGCATTGTATCTAATTTTCTTTTAGTATGAACAATGTCACAAAAAGCTTTCTTATTTTTGGTACAGTGTTTCATTATATATCTCTGACTGACCTATTACGTGATATGTAGACTAAACTGGCCTTGGGGTCACAGAGATTGGCCTGCCTCTTCCTCTGCCTCTTGAGTGATAGAATTAAAGGTGTGCCCCACTATAATGGGTACTAAAATATCTTTTGTAAACATATTTCCTGAACTTCTGGTAACTTTGTTCTTAATCTATAATACTACAGAGGTTGCTTACATAGCATGACAACTATGTCTAAAAACTACAGACAGAATTTTATGGAAGGAAATCTTAGTGTGGGAGTAATAATGGTAGAAGTAATGCAATGTAGAAATGAAAATAACACCATGTTATACAAGTATGGTATGTTCTTTTAAATTTTATTTTCTTCCCTTTCTATTTTTCAAGACAAAAATCCCTTGTTGCCAAGGCTGGTCTTGAACTCCCCTTGCAGTCAGTGATGACCTAGACATGCTGTTCCTCCTGCCTCTACCACCCAAGTGTTGGGATCACAGGCAAGTACCACCATATTTTGTTGTGATGACAAGGATCAATCCCAAGACTTAATGCAAGTGAGACAAGCTGATTACCAACTTAGCTACATCCCCAGGTCCCTCCTTTTCTTTAATTATTTAGTATTTAAAGGTAATATTTTATATATGTTAAAAACCTGAGCACTTTACTCAAAAAGCAAACATTTATCTCACGCTGTTAATGTAAAACAAGACCTACAAATGACAATTTATATAGAAACTTCACCACTATATGATTTTAAGCATATGAAAAATAAATGTATTGATAAAATATTCTAGCCACCAAAAGTAACTATGTAGTTCTCTCACAACCATCAAAGTCTTCTGGTCCTGTCATCCTCCCCTCTACTAGTCCTCCTTCTCTTTTTCTCCTCTTTCTGCACACCTAATCCATCCCTGCTATGGGAGATTTTGTTTCTTTCTTTCTAATAGCCTCAACTTTTGCTAGCCGAGTTTCCTAAATAATTATTTGCAGCTATCCCCATTTGTCTACCAAGTTCAGTCAAACGGTTATTCTATATAACCTGAAAGGTCTCCTGCTTCCCCAGTATTAGCTTTGCCAGTCTGCAATTTGACAAGACTGTTGTCTTGTAACCTCATTCTGCAGGAGTGACTCCCAGGTAATTGACATGCAAATGTTTCTTGGATAAATAGTCACGTTATATACTACTTTGCTGATCATTTTGATTTTGAGTGGTAAATGCTTACTATATAACCCTTAACATTGAAATACAGTAGATTATTGCCTTAGTTAGGGTTTCTATTACTGTGAAGAGATAACATGACCATGGCAACTCTTATAATTCAGGTGGCAGCCGAAAGTACAGAGGTCTAGTTCATTATCATCATGGTGAGACATGGTGGTAGGCAGGCAGACATGGTCCTAGAGGAGCTGCGAGTTCTCACATCTTGACCCCCAAGCATCAGGAAGTGGTCTGAGACACTGGGCATGCCTTGATCATAGGAGACCTGAAAGCCTGCCCTCACAGTAACACACTTCTTCCATCAGGGCCACACCTACTTTAACAAAGCCACTCCCTGTGAGTTTATGGGGCCAACTACATTCAAACTACCAAAATTATCTAATAAGTAATAAAAATATTTCCTACTTTTATTGCATTAGACAGTTTACATCCCAAAAATGTCTACACTGTCTTAAAGAGCCTAAGAACTCCAGCCTCTATAGTGTAAATGGATTTTATTTTCACAGTCTACTGGGCTTTTGTCCCAATGACAGTGTCTTTCTGAATAGAATCTAACACAATGTCTATCAATATAATCTTTCCAGAGGTGAAGATGGAAACTTGGTAACATGATCTACCTATAAAAATCCTCTGTCACAGGGTATTGTTTACATGGGGGAGGGTGAGCAGAGTCAAAACATCTCATTAAGAGTTCCTGGGGACTGGATTGTCAATGGTTGCAGATTCCTGGAACATTCTTAGTGCCTTTGAGAGCTGCAAACTGAGTCCAGCTCATGAAGCTGCTGAGACAATGTCCTGCACCTTTCTTTCTTGGGCATCAGTATGATTGCTCAAAAATTTTCTAGCTTCATTTCAACTAACAGTAGTTGCAAAAGTGCCAGATTTCACTGTGAAGCTTTATGTCAGGCTATTACTTTTAAATTAAAACTTGAACTTGGACAAGCGTAAAGTCAATTAAATAAAAATTGATTTTAAAATAATGAACATTTTTATAATTATTAAGTCATCATTCTGTTTTACACATCGTTATAGTTACTGAAGAACTATAGTTCTCATGTTGTGATAAACCTGCCAGGGAGGCTAGAGTATTACAATCTAAATCCATTTTCAAAATCCTAGTGTTTCATAAATGAAAGAACATGTGTAGAAAGCGGGATTAAATGTAAAGCACGTCTTTATATTTGCTAGGGTGAAAATTGACCCTTGAAAGAGAGTAAACAGAACATTTACAGGGATTGTGACTCATTTCCAACATAAATAATGAAGCTGATCTCAATAGGACTAGATGCCTGACAGACAGTTGTGTTTAATCATAGTGCCTGGTACTGGCATTGGTCCTGGCATTGGTCCTGGCATTGATACTGGAACAGCTTTGTTTTATGCCTCTCATTTGACTCAGAAGCTGACGATTGCTGTCCATACACTGTCACAGTAAAAGATTCATTGGAAAGAAGCTCCCAGAAAATTTAAAAATTGAATTCTAGTGAAATCTAGATAGTCTGTTATAACAAGAATTCCTCCGTTTCACAGCTGCCCCCAAGAAGACTAGGCAGCCTTTGGCCATGTATGTCCAAGGCCTATGGGTTGCCTCTTCTTTACATACACCAAGATATATCACTTAAGTCCTTGTAGGAAGATGAAAATAGACACACAATAATATTTCCTAGTATCTAGTAATGAATGTAATCAGAATAGGCTGTTTGGTGACATGGTTTTCCATTGAATTTTGTATTGATATGGCACTAAAGGAGTGTCTGTTCTGTAGGGATGTGTTCAAACTTGCTGGTTTGGGTGAATTGCCTGGGAATGAAGAAGAAATTGTCTCTGGTGGCAGTGTGTGTGTGTGTGTGTGTGTGTGTGTGTGTGTGTGTGTGTGTGTGTGTTCTCCTTGTGTGCATGGGTAAAGAGAAATAGTTGATGCTAGATACCTTCCTATATCACTCTTCATTTATTTACTTGCTTTTAATTTATATTTGAGACTGGGTCTCTGACTGGCCCTGGAGCTGGCTGTCTTACCTGGACTGTCTAGCCAGTAATGCCCTGATATCTGCCTGTGTCTCCTCACCTAGCATTAGCCTTTTAGTCTCATATCCCCCATGCCCAGCATTTCCACGGGAACTGAGGCTGTGAAATCAGGTCCTTATGCATATGCAGCAGGGCCTTTTGCCCAGGAAGTCATCTCCCAGGTCCTGTGGCACACTCTTAAGCAAACAGCGCTCCCGGCTTTGTAGTAAACGGACCTCCTCACTGGGCGTGGTTCTGAACAACTAGACGCCCATTGTATCATTATGTATATTTATTTGTAATATACTAACTTTGTGGTGTCATTTAAAAGTCTTATCAAAGTACCACTGTCAAAGCTCAGCCAAATATATGAAAAAATAAAATGCTGTAAACTGTAACAAGAGATCTAGCTGGACAGCAGAATGAAAAACAGACATTCTGTGTAAGAATGGTCTTCAGTAGGGACAGAGTCCGAACACCCAGGGTTCTGTGGCAGCATCTACAGCTGGTAAACTTCTGCCCTTATTTGGTCTGGGTCACATGTTTCCAGAAGTTGTGCAGCCACCCAGTGGAAATCCAACACAAAATAGGCTTAGTCATTGGGTGATATTTAATTACTTATCCGACTTTGAAAAGTACATTTTTGGGGCATGACAGACCAAAATGCAAGAGCATACAGTACAAACTGTACACTCATAAAAGTTTCTCTTGTGTGTGGGTTGGAGTCATGAATTCTCATGGCTAGAACAACTCATAATCACATTCTTAGGTTTTGGATTTTTCCCCTTTTTAATATTTCAAGAATAGTTGCTATGTTATAAGTTTAATTTTTAAAAAAATTTGGATTCTAGAGAAATATTGGTAATAATAATGCAACAAAAACTCAGACTAAAGCTTTGAAAAAATGAAGGCCATTTTCCAAATGATTAGTCAGAAATTTATCCCGGTTTGGGATCTTACTAAGACAGTGGAGGGAAAGCCACATGTAAACTAAGCACAAAACCAAATAACAAAGGCACTAAAGTGACAATGTTCACTGTTTTAGTCAGGGTTTCTATTGCTGTGATGAAACATCAGGACAAAAAGGCAAGTTGGAGAGGAAAGGGTTTATATTTGGCTTACACTTCAACATTGCTGTTGATCACTAGAGGAAGTCAGGACAGGAACTCAAGCAGGGCAGGATCCTGGAGTCAGGGCACAGAGGGTGCTGCTTACTGGCTTGCTTCCTGTGGCTTGATCAGCCTGCTTTCTTGTAGAACCCAAGACTAACAGCCCAGGGATGGCACCACTGACAATGGGCTGGGCCCTTCTTCACTGATCACTAATTAAGAAAATTCCTTACAGAAGGATCTCAAGGAGGCATTCCCTCAACTGAGACTTCTTCCTCTCTGATGACTCTAGCTTGTGTCAAGTTGACACACAAAACCAGCTAGGACACTCACCCTGCACCCAGCTCTGTAGGCCTACCAGTAACAGGGCTAACTGCCCATCAACAAACTGAGTATTTAATGAAGGTACAAGTTAAAGACAGGCCAATGTCTATTATAAAACTTTTATACATATGAGATTGTCTGCCCTGGGGTCATATAACATTATTGCAGTCACAGAATCAAGCAGCCAATCATCCCACTGCAGTTTAATCTCTCTGTCTTTAAGCATAAGGTGGAAAACAGATTCACAAGCAGTTCCCAATATGTGGAAGTGGCTTACTATAAATGGAATGACCTTTCCCTGTACACTGTAATGGTTCAATGCTTTGTGTGGGCTGACCTAGTTTACACACACATGTATGTGGAAGGCAGAGGACAACCTTAGCTTTCATTCTTCAGGAACCTTCCTTGTTGTTTTGAAGCAGTATTTGTCACTGACAGTTGAGGCGTGATGACCAGCCTAGGCTATCTGGCCAGAAAATATCCCAGGGATCTAGCTTTCTGCCCAGCCCTAGAATCACAGGCATACACCATCATGCCTGGCTTCTTACATGGGTGCTGGATATCAAGTATTATGTCCTCCTGCCTATGTGGCAAGCACTGGACTGACTGAACTTTCCCCCTAACTCATAGAGATTGGTTGCTTGAAGACCAAAGATTTGTTATAGATGCAGGTATCACATTGTCATTTGCATTGAATTTTTAAATAAAGTTTATTCAATTAAGTTGCTGACATTTTGGAGCATCCACATAAAACCTCAAGATATGTTTAAAATAAAATCGCCTAAGTAATTCTGGGATGTTGAATAGTCATTAACAGTAGAGTATAGGTCATAGACTGTTTTAGTGAACCAAGCACCACAGATTGGTAGACTGCTGAAAGTTCTAGGGATCTCTCTATCTCTGACACCTTTCTCCTGCAAGAATGACAGAGATGAGCCGCGGGCATCTGGCTTTTTTCTTGGGTGCTAGGGTTCTGAATACAGATCGTCTTTCTAGTGGCAGGGATTTTACCAGCTCTGAGCCGTCTTAAGCTCTGAGACTTCATTTAAGGCCCTTTGTTAAGAACCAAGGAGCTTCATGCTTCAAAGAGTCCTAAAAATGCCACTTCTCCAATTCACAGAACAAGTTTAGAATGTGCAAGTAAATTCTTCAAATATTTCTCGTGACAGCACCTTATACCCTCTCCTGTTCCATGTAGAGATGGAGATGTAAACAAGATAAACATACTTCCCAGCCTCTCAGGAATCCTAGTTTACCATTTGATGGGCTCATGCAACTTTTTATTACTGACATTTTCAAGTATACACTATTGTTAAAGAAACAGTTTATGAGCACTAATAAGCATATTTCCACAGTCACCACTGTGCAGACAGCTCTGTTCTTTGTGTGCCAATACTCAGTCTTTACACCATATCAATCACTATTCACATTTCTCTGTTTCACACCTGACACACAGACACATGCACTTTATAAAAAGGCTCACTATTAGGTCACTATATCTGTTCAGTGTCTCTTCATTAAAGTGTCTCTCTGTTACTACTTTTATGTGTCTAAGAAGGAAAATGCTTTACCCAATAAAAGTCATAATTGTCTGACTTTTGCTGGCTGCATCCCCATAATGTCAGCTCACAAGGACTTCGTTTCTTAATTTCTTATAAAATTGTAACTAGGCTCTAGAGCTTCAGTCACATTCAAGTTTAACTTTTTTCTCTTCCTTCTGTCAAAAGGACAGAATGCTTCATATACATATATGCACATGTGTGAACTATTTATAGATGAACATTTGTAGACATATTTTCTTAAGACCAACCACTTTTCAAACTCAAAGGTTTAACTAAAGGAAAGGATGATTTTTTAAAATGACATCATAGAATCGTGATGTGTAAGCTGCCCAGGCTCACTAAGCTTCCTGGTCCATAGTTTCTTAACTATATTAGAGTTAAACACACTATCCCCGAACAGCCCTGATTATGAGACCAGGGTCCCAGTGTGAGATGAGCATCTTCCAAAGCGATTTACTACCATCAGTCTATTCTTCAGAGTCACTTAGAAGAGAACCCTGATTCATATACAACCACTTTCACACCTTCAGAGCTGGAAATCCCTCAGATAGACATGCTTCCACATTCTAACCCCTTTGTCTTCGGACAGAAGCATTCGAAAGAATTATATCTCCCGGGCTTGTTTCATGTCCCAGCTTCCCTTCCTCTATTCCCCAAACAAGTCCTGTTAATTAAATCCCTTTCTTACAGAGGGTGCCTATCAAAGGAGATTTAAACAGTTGGTCAGACTTTTATTTGTATTTTTGTTGTTTTGGTTCATTTTAAACAAAGTCTGCATCATCTTCATTATTGCATCATTAACATTAAGCAATTTTTATAAAATTCCCATTCTATGAATGAGTCTCTGATCATACATGATCAAATAAGCAAGTCACTAATTTGAAACATTGTGATATGTATTTTTCCCTACTGGAAAATATTGGTTTTCCATGTGGTATTATTTAGAAAATTCCATTTTCTTTTCTTTCTTTCTTTCCTTTTTCAGGTAGGGTCTGTAGCCCTGACTGCTCTTAAACTTTCTCTGTAGTGGAGTATGACCTTAAATTTCTGATTTTCCAGATTTCACCTTCCATGTACTGGAATGACAGCCTGCACCACTATGCTTGATAATATGCCTTGTTGAGAGTCAAGCCAGAGACTTCCACATGGTAGGCAAGCATTCAATCAATGAACTACATCGCTGGCCCTCATTTTCATGACAATGGTACAAGTGAACAATTATCTACAGGCTTAGATTGACCAATCTAATCTTCCACTGTTTCTGGATTTTGCAGTCTTGACCCATGAAGGGCCATAGAAGGAAGAAAATCCAGTCGGTATGCAGTGTGTTAAAGGCAGCATTACTTCATTGCTTCAGAGGCTAGAGATTTGCTATCAGGGAATCCAGACTGGTCAGCCCAAAACACAGCAGCTCTGAAGGAATGCTGTTGTCATCTGCTCAGGGGAGTAGGTGGCAGGCTTGTTTACTCTAAGTGTTCTCCCTGTGAGACAGCAGAACTAACTCCCTTAGACTGTTCCCACAATAGTCCCTAAGGCAATGATGCTTGGCTTTGGAAAGGAAATAAACTCTTTAATTTCTTAACCATGCCCAGAAGAGAAGAAAACAAAATGCTCAAATGAGATGATGAAGAGGCCTTTTAAAAGTCTTCTCCGGAATTAGTTTTTTTAAAAAAAAAAAAAAAGCAACACATGGGCCAGCAAGACAGTTCAATAGATAAAGCCACTTGTCACTAAGCCTGAACAAGTTCAATGCCCAGGCCCATGAGCCAGAGAAAGAGAAATTCTCACAGTTGACTTCTGTCCTCCACTATGGCATTATGGCATGTGTGCCCACCCCTGATATGAAAAGTAAATAAGATGTCTATTTTTTAAAATGCAAACATTTTCTCCAATTACAGATTGTGCACGTATGTTTATCTATATATGAACACACACACATATACATACACACACATACATAGTTTGTAAGTTCCTTAATAAGCAAGAATATATACATTTTTTTCAGATTGGAATCCCATGAAATTTCTTATACCAACCTTGAGTCACTTTGTCTTATCTTGACAACCACTTTGTCCAGAGGAGCTGACGGCATGTGATTCCTACTTGCTTATGGCTGAAACACACACATTAAGGTCAGCCTGTGCCTGGCTCTAAGTTACTCCATATTAGGTGAAGCAATTTTTTTTCAGGCTGTGTCTTACCCTTAGAGACTCTATTTCCAAGCATCTTTTTTCTCCATTTGAACCACAGACACAGACGCAGTATGACCCTGCATCTTCCTGGGCACATAAACATGGTCTGCCCAGCATCAGCTATAAGGCACGGGCTGATAAATAACTTTTTCCTAAAATAAAAAGGAGGCCACTCCATAAACTTATCAGTGTAAATTGGAACTACATGATCACACTGGCACACCAGAGTCCTACCAAGGAAATATATCAGACCCAGAAAAGATTGTAACACCCTTACATGGGCATGTCAGCACAGGGCAACAGTCACCATGGACCTGTCAGCTGACCACCTGCTGTGTAGGCGTCTGCTCAGTTATGTCCCCATGGTTGACATGGTCTACTGGAATTGTCATTTGTCCATCTGCTGATTCATCCATAGAGGATGGACCTACATCCACACTCCCATAGCAAACTTCAAATCTTGACACTTCCTTTCAGCAGCCTGACTCTAATGTGAGTAGATGATAAATGACTGATAAGCAGACAGACAGACAGACAGATTTACTGTGTTGTGTGTAATGTGTGATTTGAGAATTAGCATTAGCAAGTTAAGAATGGAACAAAAGAACACATGTTTGCCTTGGCCTGCTGTGACAGAGCTACTTGGAAATCCTTGTCAACCAAACTAATATACTTTATGGATTTATTGTTGCTCAATAAATGCTGAAGCTTGTGAAAAGGCACACAGGTGCTTGTCAGTATTTCTGTCCTTGTCAGTATTTCTGTCCTATCACACTCATGACATTGAAAAATCTCATTTGGAACAATTCATATGGCCAGAGAAGGCTGAGTTGAAGATAAGGACATCATGACCTCTGAGGGGTTCCCTGCAGGTATACAGAGTAGAGGACCTCAAAAAGAGTTAGGAATGAAAACCTGGTGCAGATTGACTTTGTTAACCTGGATCAGACTTCAGAGAGTCTAATATCAGTGGTTTATTGTAGGCAGATCAGATTGAAGCACAATAGAATTTGGAAAAGGGTCTCCAGCAATAATAATTCTCACAATTCCAATCCCAGGTGTTCTTCTATGGAAACATTTTTGTAACATACATGTGATGGTGAGGGTGGGTTCTATGACTAAAATACTTAGAATCTATTGTGGTCTCTGACCACATGGAAGTCAGAAGGCACATGTGACATCTCCTCTAGGAATGGGTAATGATCTAGGGAGGGGTAAGTCTGGAATGATCATTCTGGAGAATTAGTGGGAGGTCTGTCCTGTCAGATAGTAAAACAATCACCAGGTCCTTAGCAGCCTCTACTCTCAGCTTTCTGGATGGAATGCAGGCATTTAATTTTATCTCCTCCATTGAGGAGACACCCCTGCGTGGTTAGCATTCCTGATTCTTTTAGTGCTTCTCTGTGAGTACAAAGTCCTCGTGCTCTCCACAGCCCTCCACTCTGCATGAAGCCTTCACTCAAAACCATATTTAAAGTAAGTTTCGAGTTCCTTGTGTTTTTAACTTGCTTTGGGCACCGTGAGATGCCAGGCGGTGGTGGCACATGCCTTTAATTCCAGCACTCGGTAGACAGAGGCAGGCGAATCTCTGAGTTCGAGGCCAGCCTGGTGAGTTCCAGGACAACCTGCAAAGCCAAGGGAAACCCTGTCTCAAAAAAACAGAGAGAGAGAGAGAGAGAGAGAGAGAGAGAGAGAGAGAGAGAGAGAGAGAGAGAGAGAGAGAGAGAGAGAGAGATTTCAAATCTATAAAACAATCCTGAGTTTTGTCATAAACTGCCATAAGCCTCAACAGCTCCCAGGCTCCATCGTGTTCTAGCCCCTGCCTGATCCTACTTCAGGCATTTTGCAAAGTAGAGCATTACAAAGATAATGCAGGCTTCCTGATTACTGCCTTCCTGTCTTATGTCGGCTTTTCTTCCCTGATGCCTACCTGGCCAGAAATAGTCACTGACCTCAACTTGATTATGTATGGTTCCCAAGCCTACTTAGAGTGTTCTAGTGTCCGGCATTCTGCAACCCTTTACACATTTTCCATAAACACTGACGCACAGTATGCGTTTTTCAGTAATGATCCCTCTTCAATAAATATTGCTTGAGATTTGGTCATGTTGAGGCTCATGTTCACTGCTGTACCTACTGACCTGTTCAAGACAGTCACCTGTCCTATGTTTTCTCCTTTTTTACTT
Source organism: Mesocricetus auratus (assembly GCF_017639785.1). Lineage (NCBI taxonomy): Eukaryota > Metazoa > Chordata > Mammalia > Rodentia > Cricetidae > Mesocricetus > Mesocricetus auratus. The sequence goes on from NW_024429199.1 coordinate 22,809,880, forward strand.
CCTGCTCTATGGTACTACGACCATTTTCATAAATGTCTCTTTGAGCACACAGTCTTCAGGTTTCAGCTAACCCTCCTAGCAGATATAACAGTTTAAAGTTCCTCACTGTTCCAAATCCTAGCCAGAGCTACATCTTTTGATGGTCTCTGCAAATCTTTAAAGGTATCCACTGCCTGCAATAGACATGTGTTGTTGTTAAGCTGGAGTGTACTGTTTATATTTAAGTTTTCTTTTTTACTAGTGCCTATTTTGTGGTTATTGAAGATTTTATTCATGTCATCTGTTTGGTTCTGATATTTTGTAGGTGTTAGTCATTCTTTATGGATAGCAAGCCTTTGTTGGATATCAGAATAGTCACTTGGAGTCTTCTTTCACTGCCTGTACCAGGGCAGTTCAGGTGACAAAGCTGCCTGTTAACCTCACCATCTTCTTGCCAGTTGACAGTCACACTGAGGGACATAAGGCCTCAGTCTCAAGATGAGCACAGACTCAGCCTTTTATTTCTGTATACATTGGACACATCATTTCTGCATCTCCTACTAATGATGGGTCAACAACTAGATTTTCCTTTCAAGTCAGTTGAACTTCTTTTTCAACATGAGTTTTAGTCTTTTGTCATAGGAAATTTATAAATATATTAAAATAGAAGAAAAACTGCAATGATCCTATGTATCTACCATCAGTTACCTTCAGTAATTATTAATAACTGACCAATTTTGCTTTATTTATAAGTAACTACTAAATTGGATTTTAATTTTCATAATCGATGGATACTTACTTCTAGCTTTTCTGAGTTTGTCAGATGTAATTTTTTTACTTAAATATATGATCTCCCTTTGACTGTATTCTTAAATGTCAGATGATATTTGTCTTTTGTCTCAATATTAGGTTGAAATTTTCACCTGTCACATGGTTGCATAACCCAGACAAGGTTTAAGCATTGTGATGATTTACTGGGATGAGTGTGGAAAAGTGTTTACAGAGAAGTCCCGGGAGAGGCAGGAGTCTCCATTGGAGAGAATTCAGCAGCAGCTGGTCTCCAGAACGTGAACACAACCCACGTTTGAATCTTGCCAACCACTCAAACATCTTAGTCTTTGACCCAAGCTACTGCATACGGGGCCTTCAGGATGCAGACTCCCTGACTGGCCAAGAAGTAATGTAGCAAGAATCAGCATTCTTAGCATCTCTGGCTACTGTATCCAGTCAATTAGTCTAAGGGTTTCCATGACTCCTGTCTCCTCCCCGCCCACCTCATCTCCATCTCCTGCTTCCACTGTTTACCTAATGCTTCTCCATTTCTATTTGTTTTCCAACTTTCAACTTTTTCCCACAGTTCTGGTTAGTGAAAGTTTCCCTCTCTGTTGTTCTAATATGGTTTTGGGTTTAATTTTTTATTTTAAACACATGTGGCAATGATTAAGAACATGGACTCGGGGCTCAAGCTGTCTGGGTTGTGTCTTGACTATAATATTTCCTAACTTTTTGGCTTTCAGTTAGTGTATTAACTTCTCTGTGCTCCAACTGCCTTGACTCCATGATGACTATCAAAATAATTCACAGGGTCATCATGAAGATCAAACATTTGTTCTCTGAGCACTCAGCAGCTGCTTCTACTCACTCTCTCAAGAGAACCATACTGAATAGTGCTAGTCCAACAAAAGACCAGAATTCAAAATATTCTTCCAACTGAATGCTGTTATTTTTGTACCATCATAAAGTTAAACTCATTGAGTTTAACCACTATAAGTTGGGGATCATCTGTAGTGTACTTACACTTGTCTGTTCAAATTGTCATAATAAAATATTACTAGCCCAATGACTTATAAGCAGCATAACTTTATTTCTCAGAACCAAGAGCTCATCTCTAAAGTCATTCCAAATCTCAACCAATTGACAGCAGAGATTAGCCATAACAACTTTCAAGCATGAAAAAGGAGTATAACAATATTTGAAGGGAAGGACGTGGGGAGAAAAAAACAACATGAGTTCAAAAACAAACTGAAAAACTCAGCTATATATCTATAATACAGGTAATGGTAAAGTTTACTCACTTATAATTTTAAATTCATTAGAATATTAAAGCATATGCATAACTGTTCTGAGATTGTATTTCATGTCAGTTTTCATTATGTGCTAGAAAATGGTGAAAACTGGAGATGGAGATAGGGTTTCATTCTTAAGAATACTGGGTGCTCTTCCAGAGGAACTTGTATTCAATTACCAGCACCCACATTGCAGTCAGAAATCATCATTAACTTAAGTCCCAGGGGATTTGATACCTTTTGCGGACCTCCTTAGGCACCAGGCATGCACATCCTGCTCAGACATACATTCAGGAAAAACACCCATACACATACAACAAAATGTAAAATAAATAAGGAAGAAGAAAGATTTAAAAATAACAAAAAAGTTGATGTCTGTCCACTTTAAAACGTATTTAAGGAGAACATTGTCTACAAATCTCTGGGTCAGCATGATGCTAAGTAGATCTCACTGGAGGAGGGTGTGGTGGTATCAAAGAATATGCCCCCAAAGGGAGTGACACTATTCGGAGTGTGGCTTTGTTGGAGAAAGTATGTCACTTTGGGGACAGGTCTCCTCTGCTCAAGTTTCCCTCAGTGTGCCTTTTAGCCGACTTCCTGTTGCCTGCAAGATGTAGCAGTTTCCGCTCCAGCACTATGTCTGCCTGCATGCTGCCATGCTCCCCATCATGATGGTAATGGACCGAACCCCTGAAACTGTAAGCGAGCCACCCTCAGTTAAATGTTTTCCTTTATAAGAGTTGTCATAGTCAGTGGTATCTATTCATGGCAGTAAAACCCCTAAGACAGAAGTCAAAGGTGATGATTTTTCTGCACAGCACAAAGTATGCACTCTATTGGATCAGTTTCGGTTTCACGATGTAATATTGTTTCAAGGGTGGAGTATGAATTGGTTAAGATTTGTAAATACTTGCTTCATCTTCATGTCTAAGCAAGGACTTTCTTGAGATCTGAGTGCCGAATACCCTCTTAGGACTATAATAAAGGCTGGAGGGATGGCTTGATGGGTAAAGTACTTGCAAGCATGCAAACCCAAGTTCAATACCCCGAACACACGTAAAAAGCCTTGCATAGTGGCATGCACATAATCCCAGTGCCAGAGAAGTGGAAATGGGATTGCAATATGTGGGTGGGGCTTGTGGGTCAGCCAGTCTAGCCTAATCGGCAGACAAGACCAGTGAGAGGCCTGGTCTCAAAAAACAGTGTGTGTGAACTCTGAGGAATAATGTGCAAGGTTGTTCTCTAACCTCTCCATGTTCACAAGCAAGTGTAGACACATGTGTACTCACCTACATATGAAATGTGTGAGCAAACACACACACATCTAAGAATATGACAGAGAAACAGTGGCTCTTCATAAAAATTAGTTTTTTTATCAAATCTCAAGGAAACAAAACAAAATCTGCTAATTATGAAGTTACCAAAAAGTTGTTTAGGGGGACAAACCTTGATTTTACATTACCTTTTTTAGATACTTTGTTTGAGAATTACCTGTGATCACTCTTTGCATGAATACATGTGTATACCTCAGATTCAACTTCTCCCTAGACTTGTGGTGCTGGGAGTCAATGAAACCTACTATAAAAACTGTGCTATGATTCTGAACACCCATCTCTGCCTTAGCCCAACTCTTGTTACAGGTTTCTTCACTCCTTGGGAAAGGCCAACAGAAGGTAGCGGGCCAGGTCTCCACCTAGTGGTCAGTATATAGTAATGTCACTATGATGGTGAAATCAAAACTACATGTGTTAATTTTCCTAAGTATATTGCAAATGATACTATGATAAGATTTTCCATTAAAATTTGACAAATAAATTATTAGATTATTGTATTATTTCTACATAATTTCATTATATTAACAATATTACTTAATAATTAAATTTATCAAATAATTAAATTGACAATTGAAATTATATATATCTATAAGCTGAATTTATATTTTCATAATATATATATTAATTTTTAAATAGATGTATAGAAATATATGGTTTCAATGCAATTCGAAAATTTCATGCAGCTTTCTTCTCTACAGAAGGATGGCCAGGTTGCCTAAATATGCAATTTAATATCTATCCATTCAGGTATCTTGCTCATGGATTTTAAGGAAAGATATATTTAAAATTTTTACCTTATTATTCTACTAAACATTTAATTTTGATATTGAGCCACTACAGACATAACATGGGGATCATTTGCACCCTAACAAAGAAGACCATCACTACTCAAATTATAATATCATTTACCAAGTGGATAAGTTAATTACCAAATTCATTTACCAACTGGACTAATCACTTACCAAGTGAATCAATTAGTTACCTGACTGTATTTATGATATTGTTGTGGGACATTCACTAGAGAAGACAGCTTGGACATTGGTTTAAGCCAATAAAAAGACTTTATTGGCCAGACAATGACTATACTGAGTGTTTGAGATCCCAGTGTAGTCTGGAGCCTTTCTCAGGGTGAGATTTTAAGCACAAAAAACATGTCCTGGGCTGACATTCTTCAGTTAACAACAACAGTTAGCCATATGAAGAACTACAGAAGACAAAACCAAGGTTAGTATATTTACAGAATTTCCCAGAACTATGGACTTCGAGGGATAAAGCCTTTGTTTTAGTTTCAACAGGTTGTACTGTCTACATGCTGAGTTTTACAACCTGAATGTTACTTCCGTCATGGAGTTAGTCATAGCTAAGGTTTGGGAACCTACTAAGGTGTGGTGCCCTGTTACAATATCTGGTACATTATTTATATGGGCTAGTTTTAATTTCTCTCTTTCCTTCTTTCTTCCTTTTCTTTTCCTTTCCCCTTTTCCTACCTGTTTTTTTTCCTTTTTTTTTGTTAGCCTTGAGATAAGACTACAAATCATATACTGGCCAATGTTGTGTCATAAGAACAACATCATCTTTCTTTTTGTAGGATATCAGGATTTTCAAATTTTCTGCTATGTTTTGCATTCTTATTTTCATTTTAACAGGTGCCTAGACATTCCCCTCCCCACTGGTATCTTAGAAAGATGAATCTGTACATTAAGTCATGACTTCAAAAGTATGAAGTCTCTCTTCTGGTTTCTGCATTCATTCCCTGAACTTGCACAATATCATAACTATTTGTGTCTGAGCATCTGCAATCATATGCTATGCTCTGATAGGACAGCCCACATTCTGGTAGATGACTGGTTATAAATTACAATGAATAAGCAAAGCAGTAAGATTCACCAAAACAGAAAGGTCTCCTTCAACTCTGAAATTTGTTAATGTAGTAGATGTTCCTGAGGGCTGAAAGGAATTGGAAAAAAGAGAGAGAGAGAGAGAGAGATGTAGGTTAGGGTCTCTCAGTCTATCTGAACATCAGACAGTGGTCTCTTCTGCATGTCTTCCATTGAGAACTCACAGGGTCTTCTGTGACCCCTACACTTACACCAAAGGCCTCTGGAAAATAGGATGCCCTCTTTAGACAGGAATTATAAACTCATTTTCCATTCTGGTTGAGAAGAGGACATTTCTGTTCAGTTTGGACACCCAGTTTCACAGGAACACCTACTTGTCTGAGGACTCAGAACACCAGGGGTGAAAAATGCCATCCAAACCTCTGAAGCTTACATCCTCACATAGTGAAGCTTTCAAAGAATCAACAAACAGAAGGAAAGTTGTTTCTTATATAAACCATGCGTGAGTGTGTGTGTGTGTATGTGTGTGTGTGTTTAATGCATAAGCAACTCACATCAGATATTACCAGACTAGAAAGACAGACAAAAAATCTTTGTTTTCTATGAAGCTATTTATGTGCAATAACTATTGGGTATAATTTCATTTGTAGCCTACAAATTGCTTGTCCTGAAGGCCTAAAATCTGTATCAAAGGGGCCCTTTTTTTTACACCCCACAAAAGTTTCAGAATATTAAAACTGAAAGCAACACTCACTTTCATTGGCAATAAAAGTAGGTGATCTCATATAAATTATTCTATATTAGGTTTGATTAAAAATATTTTTAGTTGTAATGTTTGAGACATCTCCACTCTCCACCCCCTTGAGCTTCCTCAGATCTTTGGCCAAATTTCTCTTGGCCCTGATTGCCAGGGCAAATAAACAGAATATTAATCAGCAGAATGAATGGCTAACGTTGGAGGCTTGCCCGAAGCTAAGAACAAGACTTTACAAAGGTAACATGGTGTATAACGATAACAAACACTAGTTAATATTAGCTCCTTGTGTTGGAAAGGCTGTCACATAGTGACTGTGTAGAGCTTTGTGTGGCATAGGATGAAGTGTTTACCCTATAGGCTAAAGTTGGCTTGAAATACTGAGTGCAAAAAATCAATGGCATCCTGAGCTACTAGGACGGGGGCCAGATGGCATTAGATCATGGACATTGACTCCCATAGAAAACTCTAAGCTGTGAAGGGTTCTTAAGAGGAAAGTGCCTTGGTATATTCAGAGAAGCCTCAAGAGCCATTGCCCAAGGATGGGCAGAATTCATTTTGGATAAGGAGAAAAGGACGGAAATAACATTCCATTACCAAGAACCTTCCCCCAAGCAGCCGTGATATTGAAGAAATGGTTTCTACTTTTCTGTTTTCCTGATGGAATAGCTAGCATTCATCAATGACTCAGCAAGAACATTGTTGCCTTTTCTTACAATCTCCCATCCCTCAATCTGCATTTCCCCTACGACTCATGGGGAAGCAAAAGAATGATGAAAGGGTGACATTGAGATAAATGAACCTAAAGATCAGAGATTCAGGCTTCCTCTTATTTGAAAACTTTGGGCTACCATGAGGGAAGACTGTTGCAGAGCATCTCTGCCCCAGTATATGGTATTTGGTCCCAATGTACTATGAGAATGAAGAAAAGGCAGACAGATCCAGGACTGCAGAGAGTATGATTGATGGGTGGCATGGTTTGAATGAGAATATCACCCCCATGGTTTCATATGTTTGAATCCTGGTCCCCAGTTGGTAGAACTGTTTGGAAAATATTAGAAGTTGTGGCTGGGTTAGAAGAGGTGTGTCATTTAGGGGTTGACTTAGAGGTTTCAAAAGCCCAAGTCATTTTGCAGTTAGCACTTTCTGTCCCACCACTGTGGTGTGGACCATATATGAGCTCGTATCTTCTGTTCAGCATCATGCCTGCCTGCCTGCTGCTCTCCTCCTGCCATAATGGTCTTAGACTCCATCCTTTAGCTCCACACTAAATGATTTCTTTCATAGGTTCATTTATCTCAATGTCATCCTTTCATCATTCTTTTGTTTCCCCATGAGTCGTAGGGGAAATGCATATTGAGGGATGGGAGATTGTCCTGGTGTTTTGTCATGGCAATAGATAAGTAACTAAGAGCTTGGTACAAGGAAGAACACTATGGTTGTTACAGATTTGATCATGCCATTTTTTATTTGTTGTGTTTTTGTTTTGTCTTGTTGTTGAAGAATGTGGAAGACATTGGGACTTTGTACTGGAAAAGTGGTTAAACACTATAAGTATGGATTAAGAGGCCATTCTAGCAGGAACTTGAAAGATAGTAGCGCTAAGAGAGAAGTATATACTATGGGGGCCCAGCTCAGGAGGTTTTGGAACACTAGCAACTGGAATAGAGACCATTTTTGTGATATTTTGGCAAAGAATGGCTTGTTTTTGCCCGTGTCCTAAGATTCTGCTTGAGAATAAACTGAAAGGTTTTGGACTAATTTCATTGGCAGAGAAGATAGCCCAGTACTGACACTGTTATATTATTATTAATACTCACTCTTATTCAGGTCTACAATGAAAAAGAGCAAGTGGGACAAAAAGAAACAAAACCGGCAGTTTGAGGGGAAAAGAGTATCAAGAAATTTAATGTTGGGATTAAGGCTTGTGCTGAAAGAGATGAGGAGAGGTCTGGAGTAAAATGTAATAAAGGGAATGGTGCTCTCAAGGCAAGATCACATCTAGCTAGGCTTCTTTCTTGTGTTAGGAAAATCCTAAGGCATTATCTGTTCATGAAAAGAAACAACAAGTCAAAGTCTATTCCAAAAGTGGGTGATGCTTCATCTCAGAGCATCTTAACTTGGCATCATCAACCACACACATAGTTTTGACTTTAGAGTCTTGAAGGAGTAAAAGGGTTGTGGAACTGTCTTCTGAGGTTGAAAGCCACTGAGGCCAGGAGTATGCCAGGCGAGGCTCTCTATAGGGACCCAGACACACTATTGCATGAAGCTGTGAAAATAAAGCTTTTATTGTGTTGGAGAGTCAAAGATGTTGGAGGAGCCATGGGATATATGTGGGAAGATCTGCAAATGTGGATAGAAGGATGGAGCCATCTAAACCCTTTGACATGGAGTTACAGGATTTAGAGTTTACCCTGAAGGGTTTTTGAATCTTGCTTCGGTCTAGTATTTCCTCCCAGTATTTCCTCCCTCGTGGAATGGGAATGCATGTCCAAGTCCCATTGTACTTTGGAAGCATGATTTTTTTTAATCTTATAGGGCATTACGACTAAGAAATTGCCTTGGACCACAGAAGAGACCATGAAATTCTTATATGGGCCTGAGGGTGTGAAGCTCTGTGGCGACATTTGCAGCTGAATGAAATGCAGTTTGCATTGTGATATGGCCACAAGCTTATGGGGGCCAGGGAATGGAATGCGGCAGTTTGAATGAGGATGGCCCCTCATAGGCTCATATGTTTCAATACTTGGTCCCCAGTTAGTGGAACTATTTGGGAAGGATTAGTAGGCCTTGTTGAAGGAGATGTGTCACTTGGGATGGGCTTTGATGTTTCAAAAGCCCAGGCTATTTCTCAGATAGCACTCTCTGCCCTCATCTTGTGCTTGCGGATCAGATATAAGCTCTCAGTTACTGCTCCAGCCTGCTGCGTTTCTCCCTGACATGACGGCCATTGACTCTAACCTTCTGGAATTGTGAACCCCAAATTAGATGTCTTCTTTTATAAGTTGCCTTGGTCATGGTGTTTTGTCACAGCAACAGAAAAGAAGCTAAGACAATGCAGGCATCCTCAGTGGTAACAAATCTCCATAATTTTGCTCAGAAGTAAGGAATATATAGCGGTCAGGACAAGGGTAATTTCATCCAAGTCAGATTGTGTGTTTTTCTCTTAGGTTAGTATCAAGGCAGGCACATTCCTAAAGCACTTGCTATTAGAGCCTACGTCATAAAGCTCCACGTACCACGTTAAAAGTTTTATTAGTTTATAGTGTGCGAGGAGACTGTGCAAGGAAAACGAACCCAGGGTATTCAGAAGCAGTCATAGCAATTACAACTCATGATACCTTACGTCTTGTCAAGTGGAATCTGCACTTACGTACAGTTATCTGCAATTATGTACAAGTCAAATTGGGCAGCCAAGTCTTGTCCAAATTCCTGACCCATATAACTTTAAGATCCAATACAATGGTAGCTTTATGCCCCCAAGCTTGAGAATGATTTGTCAGGCAGCAATGGCTAAATAGAGCCCTGATTTTCCATCTCCTCACTCTGAAGGCTTCACTATACTATTGTTTTCACATATTTCTTTCCTGATGCCACAACCTGGGTTAGATATTCCATATAGATTGTCTTATCCTAGACCTCACTTATCATATTAGGGCTTTATATCTTCTTATTCTTGTCTATGACAGCCTTGATGACAGCAAAGATCATATCTGACTTGTTCCCCACTGTGCTTCTGAACCAGTAGTGTCTTGTAGACTGTGTGACATAAATAAACCACTGAACTACTGGATGTGTTTATTACATGAATAAACTTTGATTTCTGATTGCTCTACCCAACATCTTGCCTGTTAAATCATATATGGTTATCTTATAATAAAGGCAGCTGGATAGGATGTACAAGAATAAAGGGCAAGAGCAGCATGTATTGGAAAAGTCACTTAGTCATCTAAGGTAAAAATATATGGAGGATTAAAAAATAAATACGTGCCTAGAAGTGCATCCCAGTGATAGTATCCTTCGCACGTGTTAGGCCTGAAGCTCATGCCTAGCAGGGACTGGGGAGAAAGGGGAAAGGAGAGGAGAGGGAAGAAGGAAAGGACAGAGAAAACAGATATGGAAGTAAGAACTTAGTTTTAAAATATTCAATTAACTCGTTGTTTTGGATTTTCATTAATCAAGTGTTGAGTGGTCTTGGATCAGCGCTATTCTCATAACTTTCATGAATAAGGAACATATTAAGACTGAGAGGACCCATGACCTGTTTTCTAAATGAAGAAAAATGCTTTCCCATGGGCTATAAATAAGACATCTGTTAATTGGCAAATGTTACCATAAACAAGTTCATTTCATGACAGTAAAACTGTCAAGAACACGTTTAAACTGAAAATATACAACTAGGAAAGTTTTACAGGAGGCAGATGTCATGTAAGGCAACAAGTGGAACCAAGTGACCCAAAAGATGTCATGGTCAAGAATTTTTACAAAACAAATCGGGGACCAGAAAAAGCATGTGCATACACACACAGAGGAGTCACCATGGAAAAGGCTCAGGGAATTTTCAGGCACAGGCTCTGGTAGGAACTTCAATTCATTTCCCAACTCTAGCCTGTCCCTCACAACTTCTAAACCTACATAACAGCCCTTCTGTTGCCCTAACAAGAGTGAGGAGTCCCTTAGATGGCAGCCTCACACAGCCCCCACAAAGTGCGTTCCCTGAAGTATTGTGTAGGGAGTGAAATCCCAGCTTACTACCTCTTCAAGGCTCAATGCTTCTTACAACATGCTAATGTCCAAGCATTTCCTGTAAAAGCATGGGACAGAACGGGCATTGGGCCAACATGACTAATTACATTTTTCCCCATATACGACAAACCATATTATCTTCGTGTCATAATTTATCTGTCTATATCCATTTAAGGTTTGGTTGTCAGTTTCATGTTTAAAGATTGCCCACTTCCACCCTGGGAGGAAACCCTTTCTGAAGTCATGTGTGATTCTGTTTTTCTTAAGGATGAGATGAGTGGACTCCATGAGAAAAGAATGTATGACGGAAGTACTACTCAATAATTTAAGGGTTTTTTGTTTGTTTGTTTTTGTTTGCCTTACATAATTGTCCTGTCTTCTCTTGTTTGCTTTGGTTTGTTATTTTCTGGCCATGTCTCATTAGGTAGTCCAAGCTGTTCTTGAACTCACAGCGACTCTTGTTTCTCAGCCTCCTGAATGTTGGGGTTACAGACATAACCCACTGTATTCAGTGGTCTCATTTTTCTCTATTTCAAATTTTACAGACAGTGTGAGCCTAGATATCATGTGGTCATGACTTCTTATTATGAGGGAAAACCTGGAAAAGTCTGCTAAATTTGCTAAGGAGATGTCAATGTGGGGATTCTCTGCTAACATTTCTTATGTGTTCATTTGACTTGGCCGTTAAAAGGAGACACACAAAATGCTTTATAAATGTTCTGTCCCAGATAACTACATTGAAAAGGAGGTGTTAGAATGCTTGTAAAAAGATTTGAGGTGGCTCTATCAGTGAAATAGCAATAATTTTTCTTTTAGTGAAAATATATTTATTTTTTCATGTAATATTTCATGATTACAGTTTCCTTTTCCTCTATGTGTGCTAGCAATCCCCTTTCTGTCTCTAATTAGAAAACAGACAGGCTTTTAAGGAATAATAATAAAAATATAGTAGAAAAATCATTGGAATTGGAGAAAACAAACAAGAAGCAGTAAAAGAAGAAAAAAGAGCCCAAGAAAAGGCACAATACTCTCTTGGAAAAAACTAACTGGAAAACTATCAACTGGAGATAACTTCTAAGTTATTGACTTGGGTGTGTGTCCATTTCTCCTTTCAGCTCTAGCATCTGGTGCAGACCTGTGGATGCCCTGTGTGTGCTGCCTCAGTTCCTGTGAGTTCGTATGTGTGTCGGTCCTGTTCCAACTGGAAGACACCATTTCATTGATATTATCCATCCCCTCTGGCTCTCATATTTTTCCTGTGTCCTCTTCTGAAGCATTCGCTAAGCCCTGAAATGGGGAGAGACTTGGTATCCTCCTTGGGGCTGAATGTTTCAAGGTCTCTTACTCTCTGTTGTTGGCTGTGAGTCTGTACATCTCACTGTCCACTGCAGGAGGAAGCTTTGCTGATGATGACTGAGCAAGTCACTGATCTGTAAGTATAGAATAATGTCAGAAATCATTTTATTGCTGCAACACTATAGTAGAACAAATAGTATTTTGTTTTACCCTAGGTCTCTGGACTGCCTAGTCTAAGGTTCTTGGTTACCCAAGCAGTGTTAAGTATCAGTTCCTACTTGTGGAGTGGGCCTTAAGTCAAAACAGATATTGTTGGCACAGATATTGCTGCCACTATTTCATTAACTTACCTTTCCAGGCAGAACACCATTGTAGATTTAAGGATTTGTAGCTGGGTTGGTGTTTACCTTTCTCCTTTGATAGTATACAGAATACTGTCTAGCACCAAGAACATTAACCAGATGGGATGAAGGCTCTAGGTAGGCCCCAGCTCAACCTGTCCATGTTCAACGAGCTGTGTAGGTGTCTTCAGTAACAGGCCCTTGTCATCAGTCTGTGGAGAAAAACCTTGGCAACAGTCTGAGTTGCCTATGGAATGCCTTTGGCCAACAACTCAATTAGATGTAATCCGTTCTAGGTACCAAAAGTTTCATTTGGCTCTGTCTCCCCTGTTACTTGGTGATTTTTATTTAGATCCTCCTCATTTTGTCCATCCATAACTACCTATTCTATTTCCCTTTCCTCGTGTGATCTATCTGTCCCCTCTATTCCTTTACCTTATACTAAGCCTCTATGGCTCTGCAGATTGTATCATTGACTTAACAGCTAATATTCGCATATAAGTGAATCCACACTATATTAGCCTTTCTGGATCTAGGATGCCTCACTTGGTGTGATTTTTTTCTAATTTCATCCATTTACTTGCAAATGTCACGATTCCCCTTTGAAATGGCTGAGTAATATTCCATTGTATAAATGCACCACAATTCCTTTATTCATTCATCTATTGATAGTCAGATAGGTTGTTTCCTTTTCTGGCTACTATGAATAAAGCAGCAATGAAGATGGTTGAGTAGTGTCTCTGTGATAGGATGAAGCATCCTTTGGATATATGCCCAAGAGTGGTATAGCTGAGTCTTGAGGTAGATCAATTCCCACCTTCCTGAGGAATTGCCATATTGATTTCCGTAGTGGCTGCAAGGGTTTGCACTCCCACCAGCAACGGAGGAGTGTTCCCCTTACTCCTTATCCTCACCAACATGAGCTGTCACTTGTGTTATTGATCTTCAACATTCTGATAGGTATAAGATGGAATCTCAAAGTAGTTTGATCTACATTTGCCTAGTGACTAAGGATATTGAACATTTCTTTAAGTGTTTCTCCATAATTTTCATTTTTTTTCTTTCGAGAATTCTCTGTTTAGATATGTATTCCATTTTTAATTGATCCATTTAATTAACCTGTATCCCATTAATTAAACCATTTTCTATATATCCAGTTTTTTAAAGTATTCTCAAATAATAGCAATCAAGAACAGCCACATTTTCTCACCGTGTCTCTTTCCCAGTTAAATGCAACATTCACTTTCCATCCAGGAAAAAAAATAACCAAGAATAGAATGATTCATGGGAGCTAAGTTACAAGGAAGTTTGTTCTCTCACTTTAGTGAAAAAAAAAGAACAAGAATGTGATATTTCTGAATATCAACAGAAACAGGAAGAGAAACCACTGAACTGGGAAGAAGCAAGAGAGAAAGAACAGATAAGAGGCCTTGCTGAAACTGGACAAGAAGCTGAAGTGTGTTCTGCAATGTGTTAGTACATCTCATGCATACCCAAACATGCCATCTTCCTGTTTGCTCCATCTTTAGCCTAGAATAATATCCTTGGAGTTGGGGAGGCAGCTAAGTGGGTGGGGCATTCGCTGTGCAAAGGCAAACAAACACCAGCATTCTGATACACAATACTGACATAAATGATGTATGGTGTGCCTGCCTCCTTATCTGTAATCACAGCAGTAGCATTCAGGAAGCAGGAGCATGGCATCCTTAAAAGAAGCTGCCTAGCTGGATTAGCTAGATTGGTTAGCCCTGGGTTCCAGCATGAAACTCCATATCAGTGTATAAAGTGGACAGCAATAAAAAAAGACACTCAGTGTCAATGTCTGTCCTCCACAAGCACATAAACACACACCAGTATGGATTACAGTGGCAGCAAGGTTTTCTCATCCCCTGTATATCAGGCCACACACAGTAAGCTATTCTCACTGGTCAAGGAAAGTGACCAAAGAACTAATTCTTTATGTTAGATTTTTCAATAAAGTTCAGTCTCCACTCCAGAGGGGAAAGAAGACCACACACACACACACACACACACACACACACACACACACACACACACACACACACAAGATTAGGATACTTTTCTGTTTATTGACTGGTAGATTATGAGTACTCAAGGGACTTGAGATACAGTTGTTAGTATCACCTCATTCATGACAATAAACCTATGCTATTCTTAAAAATGAGAATGTTGCTAAAAATCTCTTATTTGGATCAAAACTGGATTGAAAAAATATTTCCTCAAAGAGCCCTGAATGGCAGGAAACATTTCCATATGGATATGGATGGTAGGGTCAGCACATTTAGGCTTGGAAGCAATGTTAGAAGTCCAATGGTAATTGTTAAAGTGCTTGTCCCTAAGGACTTCAATTCAAAGAAAATGGTTCAGTGAATAAAGTGGTAGCATGCAAGCATGGGAACTGGAGTTTGATCTCCATCAGTCATGGAAAAAACAGGGATGGTGGTAGCCCCTGTCCTCACAATACTGGGTCTCCACATATCCTTGTAACTTGCTGGCAGTTAGCCTAACCTCATCAGTAAACTCCAGGCCCAGTGAGAGGCGCTGTTTCAAAGAACAAGGAATACCCCAAATTGACTTCTGCCCTCCACATTTATGTTGCATACATGTATATCAATGCAATGGCACACATGTGTGCATACACAAACATGCATATATCCACCCACATATATATGTATATGTATATGTATATGTATATGTATATGTATATGTATATGTATATGTATATATATATATATATATAACCCAAATCATGTCACCTGTGCTTTGCTACTCTTGGAGATGACTGTGGAAGTTAGCCAAGAGGATTATGTTAGATTAACCTAACACATACATTTTCTTCTGCCACTCTCTTCTACTTAGTCAGAAGTGTTATAAAACCTTATATAAACATGGTAACTATCTGTGTTTCATATTTAAAGAACCTAGCACATCTCTGTATAACTAAGTATAGCTAGACATGGGGAGATTGTACAAGGTTTGCTATCCTTTCTATATAGATATTATCTCTATGCACATAACTTTACAGCTTAGTTACTTTTTGAAATTTGGATATAGGCCTGCTGATGTTTCAAAATAAGGAGAAACAAAAGCTTTGGAAAGAATAAATGAAATTCTGGATTTTCTGTTAATGACTGTTTTTATTTGATTGGTATGAAGTTCGGAGACAGTCATTTTCTGACATTAGGCCCATTTTCCAATGTAAGTCTTAAAAAGAAGAATAATACATCCCAACTGTGCATCTTAAAATTATTTTAGGATGTCCCTAGATGATAGTAGCCAAAAGAGATATAGAAATCAATGTCATGGGGACACTGTATGTTCAGGAACTGCCTTACTTTGCTTTTATTACAGTTGGTTTCACAAGATGATATACGTTATATATTTAGGACAAATATTATATTTTATATTATAGTATACAATATGTAGTGTCTGTGTGTGCATGCACACACGCGTGTACGCACTACTTGGTTTTTATCTGCAACTTGACACAAACTGGGTCACCTGGTAACAGGAAACCTCACTTGAGGAATTGCCTCCATCAGATGTCTGTAGGGAACTCCCTTGAGGAATGACTTCCATAACTTTCATCAGATGTTTGTAGGGAACTTTCTAGATTGATGATTGATATAGGAGGGCCCAGTCCATTGTGGGCAGCACAATCCCTAGGCAGATTGGTCTGGTCTGTCTGAGGAAACTGACAATAGCAAATGAGACAACAAATCAGCCAGTAAGCAGATTTCCTCTGTGGTTCCTGCCTCTGCTTCCAATAAGCTCCTTCCTCACTTCCCTCGATTATGAACTGTGACCTGGAAGTATATGATAAAATAAATCCTTTCTGCCTCAAGTTGCTTTTGGTCATAGTTTAGAAACAGAAAATTTTTAATCTTTGGGATTTTAAGATGACTCAATGCTAAAGAGGATGTTTGCTTCTATCTGTAAAATTTAATTTATTGCTTTAAGGATTCTTATTTTGGATTATACTTTTTTGGGTGTTTTTCTGAATGCCTCACAAATGTTTACTTTTTTCTGAATACACCACATTTCTACTTGAATTTCCTGTACTCTTAGGGTTAGCATCTACATTTCAGCAGAACTTTTCTCATCTCTGTCTTTCCCTTGTTGGTATATCCTTGCTGTCTCCCTTTGCATATTCATTATAATGGCATTATTTGAAAAGGTCTTGAGAACTAGTTAATGGTGAAATACCCAACGCCCTGGTTCATGAGATACTTAACAACCTAATTGGCGTCTCAAGAGAAACAAATGCTTCTTTGTCAAAGAGTTCTAGCTCACAAAAGTGGGGGTTCAGATAAGGGTGGGTTGAGTATCAGGGAAAGGGTCACAGAGGATAAAGACCTTAAAAGTTAGATGATGACTACACAGAATACAAAAGGGGGGAGGACCAAAACAAACAAACAAAAACCCAGAGGAGATAAAGGAAAACAAACATGACATTTGCAGTTCGGCAAGAAGAACTGGCAAGAGCACAAGTCCTATAAAAGCAGACAAAAGTGTGGTGAGAGAGATTGATTCCTAAACTGTGCCCCATTCGTCTCTCCCCTCATGAAGAAATAAAAGGAACAACATCAAATCATGTACATTATTCTCCTTTTCCCACAAGAAGAGCTACCAGTGACATTTCCTGCCTTAAGATGTGAACATGTTTGGCATTTTCTCCCCACCATAGATTAAATCTTATCTCAAATATGTCAAAGACAATGATAAACAGTAAAATGAAAGTCACCCAAGTGATAGTTTCATCTCCACAGGATGAAGTCACTAGTGTGAATAATCTCAGTTCCCTGTTTAATCTTTTAAACAACATCCAACAATAGATTTGAAATGCTTGAAGTAGCTGTGTAAATAGCAGAAACCCAAACTCACGATTATGAGTTTTCATTTTATCACTTGCCAAGATAGAGACTGCTTTCTCTTCCATAAGTATGACCTTTAAATTCTCAGCTCTGCTGGACATCTGACACTTCAAAAAAAACCCACCAGTCCTCTACAAAGAACAAATAATAATCACAAAAAGTGTCTGTTCTGTGGTAAAACAAATTCCTGACAGGTTCCTCCCTAAATAAAAATAAATGGAATGACTCGTGTAAAATTTATGTGGTCCACTCAGAAATAGTTGGACTGCATCAAGACCTCAAAAATGTCTGCTGAAAAACACAAGAACCACATACAGATGAACTTCTTATTGATGAGACCTTTCAGATTAAGGAATCCCCTTCAAGGGAAGCAAAGGGGACTCTCACTGCAGGAACCTTTGAAAGACATACCAAAATTGAGCAGTAGAATCAGCAATCACATAGAACATGGAGATGGGACAAAAGCCCATCTCATCTACAAATGCTTAGACTCTAAGAGAGCCACATAATACTATCTTTTCTTTTACTACCTAAACTGCTTTCTTCAGTTTTGCAATATGTTTTCACCTTGGTTTCTCTGACCCATCAGGTTTTTTTTTAAAAAAATAGTTATTGAAACTAAAGAAAGTGTTCCTTTGCATAACCTACTGTACGCTCAGCTTCTGTGATAGATCTGTATTTTTATTCTCTGTCCAATCTATTATAGGAAATGGGTTTACATTGGCTGCTTAATTTGCCCTTGGAAAGATGGAAAGTTAATTATATTGCTCAGGGATTGAACTAGTATCCTATGCATCAAGTTCATTCTATTCATGCCATGACCTGTCAAACCAAGTTGACATTTAAGAAACTAGTACTTGTAGATGATAATACTAAAAACATCTAAAGTGTATTTAAATTTGAATGACTGCAAGAACTAAGCTTAGTCACAAAATGGTTGAAATCAAAGTAGATTGTTGAAATAAAAATACACTTTGAAGATCTCTATAGGAGTGTTACTCTGCCATATACAGACCTATACTGACCTAATGCTTAAAAGTAGGGGACATCATCTATGTTCTTAGCATTACTTAAACAAATAATTTCTACTTGGCATGAGTGTTTCTATTAATCAGAATACAGATGCCTTCATGAGAGAAATACACACAGTAAACATACTTCTGCGTAAGTGCTAAACACCATCTTATGACATTTTTCAATTCCTCTCGTATCCTAGACTTTGGAGGTTGGAATTTCTTTTTTACATTTGAATCTCAGATTACCAATCAGTTCTTTTATGACATTTAATGAGCACATAGTTCCTAAAGAACTGAGTGTTCAGAATCTGGTTTGCTTCTTGCTTCTTTTTACTGTTCATGAGAAGAGAGCAAGATGGGTGGAGTGAAATAGTCATCATGCATAATACCATAAGTTGTTATTCCATACAGAACTACCTAAGGTTCCCAAGTACCTTCATGGAACCCCTAACAGGTCAATGGCCACAAACTACAAAATCAGGAATATCCTTATATAAGTGCATAGGGAGAGAACAATAGAGATAAAGCTGATAGGCATAAAGGACAGAGCTAATATAAGCTCAAAGATTTCTGCAAAGAAGTATGGTCTACCTGATTCTATTGATCACACGGTTGCCATCGTTTCACTGGCTGAACTTTCTATCAGTTGCATAAGTCAACATAGCCCATGTGTTTCCAGGGCTTTATACGTATTTCATGTGGTTGGCTTGGGAGTCTCTTAGCAGCTGCCCACCACAGCCATGAGTCACTGATGTGGTTTTCATGATGTTCACAGAGTATTTATGTAATTCGAATGTGGTCCATGCACAGCTGATGTGGTCTGCGTATGTCTTGAGGAGTTTTAATTTATATTTCAAGGAGGGATTAATTTTGAATGGCTGGCTGAACAGAGTTTAGGGTTTTCTGAAGGTTAGTAACGTTTAAGATGAGTCTGTCATATCAGCAGAGGAAGCACTACAGCTTGTGATGGCAGGTTGACAAAGGTACTTTGTCCCCAAAGTCATTTTATTATAAGACTACCTTGCCCAGAAGGCTGGGACCACCTACCTGCACACTGAAAACACAGCTGAGATCTGTCTCTGACCCAGACACATGCCCTCTGGACGTCTCTGTAACTGAAAGAAAACATTGCAGGCCAGGCCAGAAGAAAACAAGCACTTTCCCCTTCTTTTTCTGTGGGAAAGACAGAGTTGAAACCCAAGTTAATATATTTGAAACATCTAGGGAGAAAAACAACAGATTTTTGAAAATCAGTTCCCTTACCCTTTGGTATGCTACTTGCAGAAGGCTTACAAAGAAAGCTGTTGTAGTGGCAAGCCCCAAGGGCAACCTGTGTTATGTGAGACTTTAATTCCCTTGGACTGGGGAAAGTGGAAGACTCGGGTCCCTATATTCATCAACTGTTTTCTTTAGTTACTGAGACTCTTAACACAACAGGTTTTAAGGACTTCATTAGGAATCTGCTTTCTCTGCTTGATAGAGTTTCCATAAGCCCAATAGTGCATGTTTTAAATAAATAATACCTTATATGTATACATTTCTGCACACAGGTATAGATGTGGAAGAGTTCATTCATTGTTACTCATTTTAATTCTTTAAATGATAACTGGATATATAATGTTTTTTTCTACACATCCTTGTTCAATTTGCACTGAATACATAATATAAGGTAATCGTATCTCAGTGCCTTCTGCTCACAGATCCTTCGTTTAATATGGGGGTATCTGATTTTACTTGAGCTCACTTCACTGTGGTTAAATCTTCTAAACCTATTGGATAATGTAAAGCTAAATCACCTACTATTCCTGTTAATTGCCCTATCCCTATTTGTAGTCACAAAATTACTAGCGAATCCAATATACCAATACTGAAATAAGAAAGTTCCAGACTTCTTGGTAATTTTTGCTAGATGTCACCCTCCTTCCACTAAGAACAGGGTTCCTATTGAATGTACTTGATTTGGCAGATTGAATTTTAGAACTGTGTTTTCTGGCTACTCAGGTTATGAGTCTCCTTAAGAAATTAATTGTATGGGGTTGGAGAAATGCTGCAGTTGGTAAAATGCTGGCAGCATATACATATGTGTAAGGACCTGGGCTTAGATACCCAGCACTCACACACAAAGCTATGGTGTGGTTCCACACACCTGTAGTCCTAGCACTGTGAGAAGAAAAAAACAGAGATGGATTCTCAGAGATCACTGACCAGCCAGTTTAGCCAGTCAGTGAGCTCTCCCTCAATGAGATATTCTGTCTCCAAAGAAAATATGGAGCGCAGAAAGAACTAGCCAGAGGCATGGGATGTCACCCTCCGGCCTCTATACATTTGAACACACATGTGCACATACCTGCATGAATGCACAAACATAAATTACATTAAGTACACACAGAGGAAGTAAATAAAGAAATAGGATAAGAAATATGTCTAATGGTCAAGTTCCAGACAATCTGAAACAACATTCTCATGCAGTGATTATTTCTCTTGCCTATTTTAGGTAGAGCTCTTCAGTGTGCTGCATCAAATTTCCATTATCTAATTTGAAGTATAAGTAGAATTTTACAGTGTCTTTTCAGGTCATGAATTGGAAGTTAAGTACATTGCTACAGATACCATCTACTCTGGAGTTGACAGCTAGTCCTTAGATACAATTGTACCTGAAATAATTAGGAGTGAAAGGCCAACTCCTTTTGCATACCAACCCAAAGACTGGTCCCATTTATTTTTTAGTCTGTAAAGTCACATTATAACCATATAAGCATTTCATTAATGAATGGTGGAGAGGCGCAAATGCCCTACCAAAGGTTACATTGCTAGTTGGTGGCAGAACTTTGATGGAAACCCAGATCTCTTTTTGTTCTTTGCCACCAAGTTGACATCTACCTATACAGGATGCTGATTGCTGGATTATCTTTGTGACCTAGGACTATATCTGTTACTCAGACTGTTCAAATTACACAGGTATTTAGAATTTGTTACTTGGTCTGAGGGTATTCCACATCTCTTGAACCCATGCCAAATTGCCATCTTCTTCAGTGTGCAAACAGCTAGATGTGTGTCCACCTAGTGGTAATTGTGTATCAAAATGGGACATGTCAGAATTCTTTGTTTGGGATTGGTCATGTGTGAAAGTTGGTTCATTCTATGGTGTGAGAAGATAACTTCAAGGACCACTTATTCCAGAATCAATAGAAGAGAAAATCCAACAATACAATCAAAGACAATACAGGCCTTTGATCTATCCTAGTGACAAGGGCTCATGTCAGATTATGGCTTCTTTCACTTTTCAACAGTTGGTGTGACCAGGGCACCATATTATTATTAAATGGGATTCCCAACTGTATTTTGTATGTAAAGACACTCTATCTTGTTTGACCTCTGATCTCTGGAATGGTTTGGGGAATGATTTCTTCCCTGTGAGCAGATGACACAAAAATGATTCACTCATTCTTTCTGAGGGGCAAACTTAGCCTGATGCCTCAACATTCACCTAAATAAGGTTCAATGTAGTCTTGTGTGCTATCACGTTCTGAGGCGATTGGTTAGATTAGCAAGCAATTAGTCACCTCATCTAACAAACAACTGACAATTTCACAGAATTATCTAACAAATTACTAGAAAATGTACTATAACTCTGAAATAAAACAACCAAAAGAGCAGTTTTAGTAAGGTCCATTGATAAAGGGACAAATAAGGGCAAAGAGCAGGCCCAGATGTTGGGTTCAAGTGACAAAATGTGAATTTCTTGTAGGCAGGTGCACATTGCATTCTCTCTCATTTATTTCTTAGTTTTGATTAAACAAAAGAAAAAGTGTTCACCTTAAAAAACTTTTTACCTTATATTCACTGGAATGTCTAAAAAGGGACTTTATGGAACTGAAAATGACTTTTATTCTCTGTTATTTTTTGTTCTTGAAAGAAATAAGCATAATAAAAGTCAGTATCATCATCGTGCATTCTCTTCATGAGCTCTGCTCAGAAAGGCCCTGGCTTCTTCTTTCAAGCTGTATGTCTAACAACTAGATAGTTTCTCATGTGGATTTATCATCTACATATAAATCCAAATGGAAAATTCTAAGTAAAACATTTTTAAGACTTTTAAAAGTCTAGAGGGCTGTTAAATGTTGCTTTAGCCATTGATTAAAAATAAATGAATTAAGCTAGACATGGTACCATGCACTTGTACTCACAGAACTGGGGAGGCTGAGCAGCACAAGTCAGGGTCAGCCTGGGCTGCATAGTGAGTTGAAGTCTAGCCTAGGGTACATAATGAGATTCTATGTCAAAAATTTTAAAAAGAAAGAAAATTAAAATATATAATGTCTTTGTTAACTTCCACAAATACTTGAATTAAACACACACTTTGCATATCCCTCTTTCAAATATGTTAAACCTTCAAAATGATGAAATGTTCTTTGCAATTTTAGAAATGGAGAATTTTTTAAAGCATGTCTTATTATGAACTTGTACCTTGGGGTAGTCAGTAAGAATTATTGAACCGTAATTCTTGCAGTGTCTGTAAATCCTTTTCAAAATGGTTAGTGATGAAATAATTTGAAGTTCTGGAGCCAAGTGACTCAACTATTCCCTGAAGTGAAAATGTTCATCTGGGCAAGATCTGTTCCTAAATTGGAGCTCAGTAATGGTGCTGCTCCCAAACACAGCTCCTTTTGAAATTAAGTCATTGATCAAGTAGAAACAAGTCTACAGACTTCTTTCAAACATGGGATTGTTATTTTCCCTCCCCAGGAAAACAACACCGATACTAAAATTCTCTGCACTGTAGCATGTGCATTTCAGTTGCTTATTTAAAGTTGTAAAGAGAGGCTGTGAAGATGGCTCAGTGAGTTTAGTTCCAAGTACCCACATCTGGTGGCTCAAAGAAATGCCTGTGCCTCCAGCTCTATGGGAGTCTGACACCTTTAGGCTTTCCACACACTGGACCCAAGTCTTCATACAGACACATAGACATGCACATGTGGATGCAATTGAAAATAATCAAATAAACATTTGAAGTTGTTAATTGTTTGAAAAACCTTAACACATATTCTCTCATATAAACATAGATAATTATAGATCCTTATGAAGGCTACAAAAGCAGATTCATGTTCTCCTGTTGATGTATACTGTGCTGTTCTTCTCAGGCATGTTGTTGAAGTTGTGAATCCCAGGAGCTACACAGTGATGGTTAGACATGGTATAACTCTCTTATGAGGTATATTAGAGATTTCTTCTAAACCTTGAAACAATAGTTAATTTATAAAAGGTGTCAGCTTTAATGAAGTATTCTATCACAAAAATACCTTTAAGAAATGCTTAAGTCACATGTGTATGCTATAAATAGAGCTATATGATATTGATGTCTGTGTATATATGTGTACGTTAGGTTTATATGCTATTTTAAAGCATGTATATAGGTGTTCTAAAAATAGATATAATATTTATATATGTAAGTATATGTTAGTATAAAATTAGTCATAATTTCAGTAAATTATGTAACTTTTAACGTCAGAAAGAGTGTTGAATACAATTTTCTTGAACAAACTACTAATAGAACAAGTGTGAGAATCTGTTAGGTTAAATGACCAGTATGCAGGTTTCTGTACAATTTCAGATGTGTAGTACAGTCTTACTACTGCTTTTCCCTGAAGGGGCACTCAGTACTGTCCCTTAAATGCTATGGAGACTACTGAATCAACTTCTTTTGTTCTGTGAACTTGCTCTTCCTGTTGTAAGATCATGAAATTTTTACAACCCAGCAGGGTTCAACCCAAAGTGAGCTAGTCCCTTTCTCTACCACAGGACGAGATAAGCTTGGGTCTGTTTCCAACCCACCTTCAGGTACCCTTCTCAGAGCCACCAGAGGCTGGGTGACTGTGCACTGGGGAACCCATCCCGGCGGTCCAACCCACCCAGAGACTGCCAAGGCCCTGGTACTAGTCCCGCCTCCATCCATGGAAAGAAGAGAGCCATCAGAATGTTGGATCTGCTTGCACCCACCGGAAGGAAACCTTGGTCACGTACCCACCAGTAGAGAAAGAGACTCTTTCTGCACACACTGGAAGAAGGAATGAGAAAAAGACAATATAAAAACACATTCAACAGAAAAACCAATATGACACCACCTGAGTCTAGGGACTCTACACCAGCAAGACCTGAACATCCCAACGCAGATGAAGCAGAAGAGAACGGCCTTAAAAACAATTTCATGAAAATGATAGAGGCCCTGAAAGAGCATATGAGAAAATTCCCTAAAGAAATGGAAGAAAAAACAAACCAAAAAAAAATACAAGAAATCAACAAATCTCTTAAGGAAAACCAAGAAAAAAAAAACCAATCAAACAGATGAGAAAAAACAATACAAACAGTTCAAGACATGAAAACTGAAATAGAGACAATAAAGAAAACGCAAACTGAGGGAATTATGGAAATAGAAAAGCTGGGAAAGCAATCATGAACTACAGATGGAAGTATAACCAACAGAATACAAGAGATGGAAGAGAGAATCTCAGGCGCTGAAGATACACTAGACGAAATAGATTCATCAACCAAAGAAAATCTTAAGCCCAACAAATCCCTAACACAAAATATCCAGGAAATATGTGACACCGTGAAAAGACAAAACATAAGCATAATAGGTATAGAAGAAGGCGAAGAAGCCTAGCTCAAACGTGCAGAAAACATATTCAATGAAATCAGAAGAAAACTTTCCCAACCTGAAGAAGGACGTGCTGATAAAAGTACAAGAAGCCTGTACACCAAATAGATGGTGCCAAAAAAAGAGTTCCCTCTTCACAAAACAATCAAAACACCAAACATGAAGAATAAAGAAAAAATATTAAGAGCAGTGAAGGAAAAGTTCAAGTAACATAAAGGCAAACCTATCAGAATTACACCTGACTTCTCCATGGAAACTCTGAAAGTCAGAAGGTTCTGGATAGATATTCTACCAACACTAAGAGACCACGGATGTCAGCCCAGACTACTACACCCAGTAAAACTTTCAATCACTATAGATGGAGAAAACAAGATATTCCATGACAAAACCAGATTTAAACAATACATATCCACTAATCCAGCCCTACAGAAAGTTCTGGAAGGAAAACTCCAACCCAACTAATCACTGAACTGAACCCAAGGAACCAGTGACAGAGAGAGAGGAGTGATGAGCAAATTGGCAAAGAATGGGCTGGCAAAACCAGCAGAGACAGCTGATCTGAACAGGGGAGTGCTCTTGGACCCCAGACCAACAGTGGGGAGGCCAGCATGGGACTGATCTGGACCCCCCAAATGTGAGTGTCAGTGAGAAGGCCTGGGCAACCTATGGGGCCCTGAGCTGTGGATCAGTGTCTATCCCTGGTATACAAACTGTCTTCATGTGCCTATAGCACAAAGAGAGATGCTCTCTCAGCCTGGACTCTTAGGGGAGTGCCTTGACCCTACCAAGAGTAAAATGACAGACTCTAGATATCCCCTATGTGGAAGGATTTGGCAATAGGGTGGGAGGGAGGGGGGAAGGGGAGTGCGGGAAGAGGGGAGGGAGAGGGAACTGGGATTGACATGTAAAACAAGCTATTTAAAATTAAAATAAAAAATGATAAAAAAATAGAAGTTAACAAAGAACACAAATTGCAGAAAACCTACAAACTCATGGAAATTGAATAACACGAAATTGTACCATTCCCGGGTCAAGGAAGAAATAAAAAAGAAATTGAAAACTTCCTAAAATTCAATGAGAATGAAGACACAACATACCCAAATTTATGGGACACTTTGAAAGCAGTGCTAAGAGGAAAGTTCATAGCACTAAGTGCCCATATGAAGAAACCGGAGAGTAATCAAACTAGAGAATTAATAACACAACTGAAAGCTCTAGAACAAAATGAAGCAAACTAATCCCAGAGGAGTAGACAGAGCAGACTCCAGGAAATAATCAAATTGAGGGCTGATATCAATAAAATAGAAACTAGGAAAACAATACAAAGAATCAATGTAACAAAAGGTTGCTTCTTTGAGAAAAACAACAAGATAGACAAACCTTTATCTAAACTTACCAAAAGGCAGAGAGCGAACATGCAAATTAACAAAATCAGAAATGAAAAGGGGGGCATAACAACTGACACTGAGGAAATCCAGAGAATCATCAGGTCATACTTTGAAAACCTGCACTAATCAAAATTTGAAAATCTAAAGGAAATGGGCAATTTTCTACATAAATATCACTTACCAAACTTAAATCAAGAACAGATAAGCAATTTAAATAGACCTATAACCCCTAATGAAATAGAAGCAGTCATCAAAAGTCTCCCAACCAAAAAAAAAAAAAAAGCCCAGTGCCAGATGGTTTTAGTGCAGAATTCGACAAGAAATTCAAAGAAGAGATAATATCAATTCTCCTCAAAGTATTCCACACAATAGAAGCAGAAGGGTCATTGCCAAACTCTTTTTACGAGGCTTCAATAACCTTAGTACCCAAGCCACAGAAAGACACAACTAAGAAAGATAACTACAGACCAATATCCTTCATGGACATGGATGCAAAAATACTCAATAAAATACTGGCAAGTCGAATCCAAGAACACATCAGAAAACTCATCCACCATGATGAAGTAAGGATGCAGGGATGTTTCAACTTATGAAAATCCATCATTGTAATCCACAATATAAACAAACTCAGAAAGAAAAATCAAATCACATGATCATCTCACTAGATACTGAAAAAGTCTTTGACAAAATCCAACACCCCTTCATGAAAAGATCTTAGAAAGACTAGAGATAAGAGGAACATACCTAAACACAATAAAAGCTATATACAGCAAACCAACAGTCAACATCAAACTAAATGGAGAGAAACTCAACAGGATTCGTCTAAAATCAGGAACAAAACAAGGCTATCCACTCTCTCCATACCTCTTCAATATTGTATGTGAAATGGTCCAGAATAACTTTTTCTGCCATTTCATTCTAGAGGCTTCCGTATGCTAATGACAAGATTAAATGGAGTCAAAATGAAGGAGCTCCCCATACCATAGCTTGTCTCTAACTCTTCTACATGATTGAATCCTATTATCCTTCATCTCACCTTTAAGCTGTTAACACGTGCAGTGGATCTATTAAGTTACGTAGAAGTCTGTTGTGTGTTGGAGCTGGAGACATGACTCACTGTTTATGAGAGCTTAATGCAAATACTGAGGACCTGGGTTCATTTCCCCATACCTTCACACTTCCATGAGTACCTTCTCTCCTGTCCTTCAAGATACCATATGGCTTTTAGCACATAAATGTGAAGAAAACTTAAGCAAGATATGTGTAATATTATATTCATAGTATATTTAGGAAATAATGTTATGTTTTATGATATACCTATGCTACACTTAATTATTCTTATATGCTTAACCATATATGTAATATTTTAGTAATATTTTAAGTTTAAAAATGTTTTAAATAAAAAAGCATCACACGCTGGAATTAACCAGACCCAAGGTCTATTCATCTCAGTGAACTCCCATACAATTAGAACAGAAACTCTGAATGAAAGCCATGGAGCTCCACATGAATTTTGTGGTTGTACTGCTGACTATGTCTATGTACTTATCTACCACTCAAAATGGAAAAATCCAAGACAGAGTTAGAACAAGAGAAAAAATTAGCTTTATGCGCTTTTTCAGAACTCATGTTCATAAACTGCATTCAATCCTTCCTTATCTCCTAATGTTCAGCCTTTTGTTCTCTTTTCTACATGTTATATTGTACACATATGTAAATTACATTTATTTACATACATTTACACACATTATTGGCTCAGCTATTTTCTTATGGAGATTGTGTCACCTCACATTTTATATGCCCTGAATCTTTCAATCTTTAACATTCATAATACACTTAATAACACTTGTCTCCCATTCTATATACTTTAGCATACATTTCTCATTATAATAGTTAACAAGTCACTCGGGCTCATTGTCCTTTAAAATAAATGTTTTCAGGAGAAGTGGAAAATGGTAAGCATTTACATTTATAAAAACGTTCAAGTAGTTTCACATGGTAACTATTCCATTAGTGATTTTTGTATCTTTGGCTCATAAGCAAAGCATGTTTTGTATGAAAGATCTCTGAGATCTTTCTCAGTTCTTAATATTGCAAGCCCTCTTATTGAAAAGACATATCTGAGTACCTTACGTTGAATACGTCTGCAAGTACAAATAGGTCTATGAAAGCCATATGTAACAGCAGGTGATATTTTAAATGCCACCTTCCCCAACTCCCCTGAGCCAGAGGAAGGGTGCATGATGTCCTCATTTTTCACCAATGAAGGGCTGTCTGAAAAGTCATGTTTATAAACACATTCCTTTGCTGATTGTCTGCAGCCCCTACAAGGTCAGAGCAAGGAGTCAAGGCCTTAGGGGAGGGCAGAGCCAGTGATGGGTGAATGAAGCCTTTTTCATCGTTGGAGAGCCACCCTCAATGAGGCCACTCTTCCGTGGGAGATGGAAAGGAATCTGATGATGCCTGTTTGTGTTGGCTGCCCATGTCCTGAAGATGCACAGGTCCAGAGAATGACAGAGAGTCATTTTTCCAGGCTAAGGCTAATTTGTGTTTCCATAACACTGTGGGAAATTGAAAATGCAAGCCACACAGACTTGTCCCAGTCCTGCAAATGAACAACCCTCTGCTCTCAGTGATACAGTCCCTAAATCACCTCTCATCCAGTAAAGATCCACTTAAAAACTTAAGAAGGAAAATGCTAAACACCCCCCCACACACACACACACACCACTCTGTAAGTTCCAAATAATACGGGTTTCTTGGTCATCAGCATCCATAATTGCTGAGGTAAGATGACAATCACGTTTTCAGGGAACTTTAGTAACTTCATGACGTCCTTTGAAATCTTCCAAATATTGATTCACTGCTGTTGTTGATTCTTGTGAATTAATATTCTGAGAATCCAGGAGCAAAGGGCACTCAGCACTAGCTTTCCACCCAGCAATGAGCATGACTATATTTTCTTAATATGTATCTAGTGATTTTGAACTCTTTACAAATGACATGTATAGACATTCAGGTTCTCAAAATAAAAGGTACTACAGCAATGTAAGTTCAGAAAAGACATGAAACAAAGAGGTTAACATGTTATGAATACTATTCAAGTTGTTTATATAGAATTTACAGCTGTCTAGAGATCCTGAGGACCACAGCTTAGAACAAGAATGTTAGCTTTCCGGTACTGATTCCTTATCTCAACTTTCAGAGAATGCTGTGTCTATTCTATTACTGTTACTACAGATTTTACATGCATAGTACATATGTGTTTGCTATTTTACTCAAACCAGTGGTAGTGGTTGCTAGCATTTTATTAATACACTCAAATATCTTTCCAATTATATTTGGATTTTTGATTATTTCAAATCATTCATTGAACCCGTATCCTTGAGCAGAGCATGATTAGTCATTTATAGAGAGCTTAGTAGATATACATGTTCTTTCCTGGCTAGGGTATAAAAAATTAAAACCACTGTAACTAGTCTTTTGTCATCACTTAACGTCATATCAAGCACAATGGCATTTTTATGAAGACTCATTGATTCAAACGACACAACATCCATGTGAAATAGACACTGGGATGAAAAATAAAGGTTAGGTAACTTGACCCCTGCATGAAGTGAATACACATAGAAAACACTGACGTCTAGGCACAGGAGAATAGTGACGTAGTTATATGTCCTTTTGAGGTCACAATGTCATGTTTTAAAAATCTGTAAGAATATAACTATTGATTGTAGCATTGTGACAGACTAAGCTAACTTGTAGACTTTATACTGCAAAACCTGAAGTGGTGGGTATGGTGAAAATTAAATAACCAGGCAGTAAAGTAAAGCACAGACGAATGTCAGCTGCTGGGTGAGATGGAACCTAGAATGGGAAGCTGAATTCTGTTTGGGGGTAAGTGTGCTCACTAAAATTCAGGATTTGAACTTGCTGCTGCGGCTTCATTGTGCAAAAAGACAGGGGATCAAACGCAAGGGCAATTCCAAACTGTTGACTTGTAAAAACGTACAAATTTGATGACTGTACCTTCAGGAGGGAAAGTGCTTCCATTTACTTTGGGGTTGCAAAGAAACACGCCTTAGCAACCTTAGTGCTCGGTATAAGTTGGGGGGGGGGCTGTGTCCTGAGAATTTTCATCAAAGGTTCCATCTCAAGTGCTTCACAAATCAGTTTTAGACCACATTGGTCACCTGAGGAATTTTCAAACCAAGATTTTCAGGTTGGCTGTTTCTCCAGCAGTAATAGATAGCAAACGACAGGGTTTCTCTGTATTGTTTTTGAGGCTGTCGGGCCAGCTCGGCCTCCAACTCACAGAGATCCACCTGCCTCTGCCTCCCGAGTGCTGGGATTAAAGGCTTGCGCCACCACCGTCCAGCTCTCCAGAACTCTTAAATCCAGAGTTCAACTAATTCCCTAGGTAACGTTCCAAAAAGTAGTAGTCAAAACCAGTAAAACAGAATACAATGCGCTGTGTGAGAGAGCCTGCCATGGTGACACGAGACTCTTACATGGCAAAGTTATAGACTGCATAATGAAAGAATGGACCTCCTGTTTTGAAATAACAAAAGAGGAAATAAAAAATGTTATTTTGAAGAAGTATGAAGAACTACTAAACACAAATTTCTAAAGGTAAAAATGTAACTTCTAGAAAGCATTGAAAGGATAAATTTTTAACATTCAATAGTAACTACTAAAGTGATGTTTCATTAATTAGAATATAAATCTGAAAAAAATCATGAAAACCAATACAGAGTAAAAACAATAACATTTGAGAGAAAATTTAAGTGACATGGGGGATAAAAGTGAGAAAATCTACCATTTAATTTACATCCCAGGATCAGATTTTCTGGAGATAAGTGCTCATAGTTTTCTGAAACTGAAAAAATTCAACTCATGATTTAAGAATTCAGTTGGATCACTATTAAAATGAATTAAAAGAAAATCTCACCTAGATGTAAACAGTTTAAAAAGTATTAAAAAAAGAAACAAGGTAAGAGATAGCCATGTACTTGCAATAGGTGACCTTTGTTGAAGTACAAATTATACTTCAATAATGTTTAATTTTAAAATTTGCTACAGATTAGAAAAACATTGAGGAAACCTGTACATGACTAAATGCCAGCTCTCCTAGAGCTGATTTAGGTTAAAAAATGTTAGAATCTGGAACAAAGTGAAACAAAATCCAGCAGAATAAACTTACTAAACCTCCAGAAGTAACCTAAGGAAGTAAGAGCTAAACATGGTGATACAGGTCTTTAACGTCCTCATATCCTGAAGGTACAGAGGGAAGATGGTAGCAAGGGCCCAGTCCTGGTGTGTATACTGTGTTCATAGCCAGTCAGAGATACATTGAAAAACAAAATTTTAAAGCTTCTAAGAATTTATCCATTTAGGTCACCACTTTCAAAAAGTCATAAGACATAATTTATACAAAAGGAAAATGGTCCCAGATGTAAGCACCAAAGAAAATTAGTAATTAAAAACTTAAAATGCATATGTAATTTAAAATTGATATGCACGAGAATCAGTGGGATGGCTCAGAAGGTAAAGAGGCCTGCCGTCTGAATTTGATCCCCAGGACTAATATCTTGGAAGGAGATTGCAGATGCCTATGGACCATCCTCGACCTCCACATACATACTGTGACACATGAGCCTATGTAAACGCAGAGAGACTCGTAGGGACAAGAATAAATAAAAAAATGTTCCAAAGTGATTCACCACTTAAACATTTATAACAAAAATATTCTATTTTTAGTTTAAAACGAGAGAAAAAGATGTGCTGTACTTTGAGTGAGTATAAAATATAGATAAAAAGAAATACATCTAAATGTATAATGTAGATTCATTCCAATACAGACAAAATTTTCATATAAATTAATCTAGTTGTACATAGTAAATACAGTAAAGATAGATAGATATAGATTAGAACTCACAAGAAAAGAAAATATGTATTGTTAAATATTAAATAAATCTATAAAAGCTACATTAGTATATCAGACAATATGTATCTAAGGGTATTTACTGAATAAAAACAGAGAAATCCATTAATAAAAAAGACATGTAGATTTCATTCCAAGAAATGGCAAAAGTGTGAGGAAAAGTGATTTTTTTCCAAAGGACGGGAGATTTGAGGACAACCCTCTGCATGGCTGACAATATGTTCAAAGTCAATAGGAGTCTATCTGAGCAGCACTGCTAAGAGAAAAGTTATTCTATTATGACAAAAACACATAAATAACCATGATTTGTAAACAAAATGTTCAAAAATGGACCACATACAGGGTCTTAAATCAAACTTTACATATGTCAAAGAGCTGGTTGACTACTTATTTATATGATCTGTACCATAAAGACCTCTGGCATCCATGTCTGAAGGCATGTGTGTGCAAGTATGATTATGGCTATGCTGTTTTAATATCCACGTTGTGGAAAATAAACTTCTATCAGCCTCAAAAATCAATCAACAATTTTTTCTTTTCTCTCAAAACAGTAAAATGCTATATAACTGTGAAAATAGATTAATTCAGCTTAGTGGCAATGTACAGATCTTAAAAATACAATCATAAATGAAAAATATATTTCAGATGTAAAGGTCAAATATTATTCCATTTATAGAAAGTTTAGAAGCATGAAAAACTTAAAGCATATTACAAGGTGAGAGAAACAAATAACAAACTAATACACGAATTCCCAATATTGCATGAAAAAAATTGCATCAGGGTATGATTTAAAGTAGTGGTTCTCAGCCTTCCTAATGCTGCAACCCTTTAATACAGTTCCACACGTGGTGATGACCCCAATCATAAAATTATTACTGTTGCTACTGCATAACGCTAACTTTGACACTGTTATGAATAACAATGCAAATATTTTTGGTGATAAAGGTTTGCCAAAGTGGTCACAACCCACAGGTTGAGAACCACTGATCTATATTATGACAATATTTATCATCTCTCCCAATCTCCGTTGACCCTGAACTTACAGTGGCAGGAAGAATACTTTCCACAGTTCTGGGACCATCACTTGAAAGACCAAAGGCTGTGATATGAAACAATCTGGTGTCCCTTTCACTCACATTGCCTAGTAGGCAATACTGGTTTCTGCTCACTGCCTAGCAGAAGTTATCAGCCAGAATAAGGACATGTGGCCTTGGCATGTGGCCCTTTTCACATTTCCACAGATAGAGACTGGGTTCTGAGTGCAAGTATCCTCAGAGGACAAGCCAGGCAGAAACTGGTTCCTCTGATGGATTTGCCTCTGAAATTGTGTTTCATCATTCCCACAAACTATGTTGATTTGGGTCATTACAAGCTTGTGTCCCCATTCAAGAAACAATAGACATAAATGGAATGCAGCTCTCTCAGGAGAGAGGAGGAAAGGGTATTCTGAAAGGGCCTTTCAGAAGATAAATAGTGCTCTTTCTTTAAGCTAAAAGAGATGGGTGTTGTGTGATCCTCCTTCCTCCATCTCTTCTAAAATTTCCTCTAACTCACATCCTCATATCCATTAATTGTTGAAACACAAAGTAAAGCTTGGCTTTCTTAGTGTGTCCAAAGAGAATATTCTGTATTCTCTAACTCAGAAGTTTGATCCACTTTGAAATCCACATCTGGTTTGCATTAGACAGCAACTTTTTAAAAATCACTTATTTCTATTTTATGAGCATGACTGACTATTTTGTCTCCTTGTATGTCTGTGCACCATGTAAGTGCAGTACCCTGAGAGTCCAGAAGAGGGTGTCAGGTCCCCTGGGACTGAAATTATAGATGATTGTGAGATGCCTGTGGGTCCTGGAAGAGCTCTTGACCTCTGAGCCATCTCTCTAGCCCTAAGGCAACTTTTTAATCATTAAAAATATAGACCCATTTTAATTATGATTGGAGGTTATTGACTTCTGTGCTGGCTAGAAGTAGTCTGAGGAGAGAACCTCAATTGAGAAAATGCCTCTGTATGATTGGGCTGCAGTCAGGCATGCAGTGCATTTTACTAATTGATGGGGAGGGCCCAGCCTGTTGCAGGTAGGGTCCCCAGGGCTGGTGGTCCTAGGTGCTATGGAAATCAGACTGAGCAAACCATGAGAAGTAAGCCAGTAATCAGCACCCCTCCACGACCTCTGCATTGGGTCCTGCCTCCAGGTTCCTCCCAGATTTAGGTTTCCTCTCTGACTTCCTTCCATGATGACCAGTGATGTAGAAGTGTAAGCAGAATAACCCTCTCCTCCCACGGCTGGTTTTGACCACTGTGTTTAATCACAAGAGTCACCCTGATTATGAAAACTCCAAAATGGTTCCTTTTTGTACCAGTTCACGTGTTTCTGCCCCATCATTTGCACATTACATTTATGTATGAACTTGTGGCATTTGTGTATGAGCTTGCTGTATTTGTGTAAGAGCTTGCTACATTTGTGTAGGACCTTGCTGTATTTGTGTAAGACCTTGCTGCATCTGGGTGTGAGCTTGTTGTCCTACTTGCAGATGCTCTCTTCTCTCCTGTTATTTAAGACCATTGCAGAAAAACAGCCCTTGAAGTGAAACAGATTCTTCAGGTCTGCCTTGGATCCTGAAGAGGAAAATTGTGTTTTGCACATTTGAAAGGCTCAAAATAGCCATTTGGGATCTGGTTTGATTCAGAGTACTGACTTCTAATTTGTAAACGTCTTTAAATAGTGTGGACATCTAATATACTTCTAGAATTCTGCATGGCATTTACATCTCTGGATTGTGTGTGTGCTTTTCATCATTTCCTTGAAGGGCGCTGGGTCTAGTTAGCACTGCTTGCGTTTGGCATGCCCCGTGGCTATGGTGCCTCCCTGAACTTTTCTGTTGGAACATATTCCTTATGTTCCAGTCTATCAACATACATTTGTCACGCAACTCCTGCATGCCAGGCATTGTGTGGAGCCCTAGATACTCTGTGACAAACAAGATTCCCATTGTTTCTGCTGCTTTGATGTTTTTAGACTAATGGTCATAGAGGAAGCCTTGAATTTTTTACACAAAACATCTAAAACATCATCTTATTGCCTTTACATTTATAAAATGATAAATTCTCCTTAAAATCCCTTTCAAATGTTCATGATAGCTTGATGACCTAATATTTATGAACTGAGGACAGAATTTCATGGGAGAAAAAGCACAGAAGATAAAAGAAAAGCAGTAATACTACTGGATTTGCTAGGGTGAGAGCCTGGGCCCTGGTGGTCCTAGCAAGCATAGTCTGACATTTGACTTTAATACACAAAGCAGAGAGATGTATGGCCACATTGAGTATAGGAGCAAATAAAGAGGCCCAGTGATCCCAAGTTCTAGTTTGGAATTCTGACCCAGGTTATATTTAAATAGCAGGGAAAGACTGATACCTAAGCAGTCTTGGTTAAGATGTGGCCCCACTCCTCAATGACCCATCATTATCTCCTCTCCAATCTGTCCATCAAGAAGGTGAGAAAAAATTTTCAGAACTCTGTGGAATCTCTCCCCCAGAGGTGAGACCCCTTTGGGGTGGCACCAGAGCACCAGTCTAGCCTCCAGCTTCGTGAGAGTCCCAGAGGAAGTTCAGTTCCTTGGAGTCCATTGTCTCAATCTTGGTAGTAGTAGGGAAGGGCTGAGATGCTTCCTTCTGGGATATCTTTGCTCCTGACAGCATACGAATGGCTGCAATATGAATGGGCTTAGATGGTCTTTGTTATCTGGCAAGTAGCCATTTCTTCTGTAACTAAAATTATACTTCATGAAACGACTGGGTCAGAGTCCTATACTTTGTGTTTCCTCCATGATACAGATTTTGGGCTGGATATTTTGACTTCTACTAAAAAAAAAGATAATCCTATTTCCTTCCAACAAATAGTCCACATAGCACTTAACAAATTATTTTTATAACTGATAAAATATTGATATCTTTTTATATGCTAAATGACATTATCAATCAAGACATGTTGTGACTGTATCTATTCACTGCCACAGATGAGGCAATTTATGCTATAAAAAATATTTGCAAGTGAGGATATTTAATTGTTTTCTTTTCCTATTTATATCTCTTTTGTCTTCTTTACTTGTCTTACTGATCTAGCTAAGATTTCTAGCACTGCAATAAACAAGAACACAAAGAGCAGGCATTGTTGCCTGGCTCTTGATTATAATGGAAATGCTTGGCATCTTCATTTCTTTGTTTAGCATGGTGATCAGCAGAGACCCACAACTTGCCAACATGCAGAGAATAAGAGACTGGAGTGTGCTTGGCCTTAAATGGGATATCCGCAAAAAAAAAAAATGGGACATCCACTTTACAGCCACCCCCTGTCATATCCTCCCAGAATCAGGGATCATTGCCAGAGGTGATGGATTACTACAACAGAATTTTCTTTTTTTCAGGACACAACAGGGCAAGTGTACATACAAATTCATGGTCGTCATGCCATCAAGCACAAACAGGAATAGATCAACATAAGACAAAATCCTAGCTTGGGGGGGGTGAACCCAGATCCCCACCCCTAGCAGAGGAGCTATTAGCAAGTGTCAGCTGCTGGGAGTGGTAGAGCTGGCTTTCTTCAAGGATGTGGTGTCTAAGGGGCTATCCATGACCCAGAAGATGACCGTACATCCATGTGCAAACAGAACTAAGTGGACTTGGTGAGTATTACAATAGAAGAAAAGCACATATGAAGGTAGGAGAAAATGATTGTGGGGAGAGGAGGTGAACAGGAAGGAATGGAAGATGGGCTCCAGCTACACACATTCTATGCATGTGTGAAATTCTTGAACAATAAGAAATACAAAAAATATCATTATTTGCCAGTGACACATAGCATCTATACACCAGTTGTAGAACAAGGGAAATAGTTAATTTAGATGCTTAGGACTGCCTCCTGAGTTTCCCTCCCTTGGTCTATCAGCCCGGTGACTTCCAAGTACTTCCCCAAGCAACAGATGAAAAACAATGGCATTTAACAAGGCTGTTTTGTTTTTCATTCTGATCCTGAATGTACCATGACTTTTCTGGAACTACTACAAAGTAAGTAGCATTTGCAAACTTCTTGAAGCATGAATGTTTCTCACAAAATGTTCTCTCAGGTAGAAGTAACAGTGAAACAGAAATGAAAACCACCTATACAATACCACTTGACTGGTTTTCCTCTCCCATAAAAACAAAACTCACAGAAAGTTGACCTGGATCCAGTAGTGAAGACATTTTTCATATGGAAGTTATTTTCCATGGAACCCTGAGGCAATTTGGAAGATACTTACCCTTTAATTAATTTTCTTAAAAGTTTGGTGGAAACATTAGCCTTCATAAGCCAAGGTATGTGCCATAGTTTTCCATGGCTATATGCCTATTAATACACACTGAATGAATGTGTACATATGTATGCACATGTGCATAGTTGCTATATGTAAGAGAAGATGACAGAGCTGAGAGAGTAACATGGATGGTTTATTTTGCTGTCTCTCCTAAATCTATCAAAACATCCTCCTTTGATTCCTAGTCAAACATTGGCAAATTCCTCAGCAACAAGAGCATATATTTGGGGTGTATTTTTTTAGTTACCACACCAGTGTCAGGGATAAGAAATATTATCAGGTATGTATGACTTCCAAAAATACCACATTATCAAAAAAATAATATTGTACCAAGTAGGTCAACCATTCATTAAAGTTTGGGTAACATAGTCACAGACTAATGTCAAGAAAGAGTAGATCTGGGCCAGCAGGAAGAAAAGCACTTTGTTTGCAGTAGACCAAACACGGATACACGAATATAAATGAGTAAATTACTTCCTCTTCAAAGGTTTTTTTCTCCCTTCCTTTCCCTTTTTTAATCTTTAAGGGTTCATTCATTCAACAAATATTTATTAAGTGTCCACTACATTAAAGAGGCTGTTCCCGGAATTCAGGATTTGGCAGTAACAAACTTGTGTTCACATTAATCTCACTTTCTAGCAGGGAGACAGAAAATAAACAGATAGCCCCCTTGGGCAATGATGTATCACAACTACAGGAGACTCGTCTTCCGTTTCAAATTCACCAGCAGTCATCATTACACATCACACCTAGTATTGGTGTGACTACTTTCAAATGGCCTCTATGAATATCTACTAGCCACATAACACACAAAAGAAGCTAGAAGATACTGTCTGTGTACAGGAGGCAATCTGAAATGCACGAAAATGGTACAAGTCAACAAAGGGACATCTGCTGTACCGAAGAACAGTGAATGCTTATGTAAAATATAGTTCACAGTATTATAATAGAGCACAATTAGCATATGCAACAATTCACTTATAAAACGATGTATCCTTCTAGTTAGGCATGTACTTGTACACATACATGTGTACAAATTTATGCTATCCATGTTGATTAATAATAATTAATAACTGGCAATATAGAGTGTGGTGCTATAATTATAGAAGTGACAGAAAGGTGATATGTAGATCATGTAGAGTCATGAGCAAACTTTTGTTTTCATCAGAGCTGCAATGGATTATTTCTCCCTTTCCAATTATTCTCAGAACTCTGGTCACACCTTCTGTTGTGACTGAGACAGAGTTTGACCCAAACAAGACAGATTCCTTCCTGGGATGAAAGCACTAAACCCCAGATGTTTGGTGTCCGGGATGGGTCATGAGTTGAGATAATTGAACCCAGAGAACAATGGGTAGAGATGATGTGTGTGAACCAAATATAAGAACAAGGCACTCAAAGCTCCCTTGTCACAGTCACACTTCTCCCACTTCATGGTTCCACAATTCAGATGGTGACACTCAATGGCTTTCATTTACAGACTTCCTAAGGACAAAACAGAAACAATGCACATACACTTCAGCGGCCGTTTGTTATTTATTTGTCATTTTGTTATTTAGGTTGTTGTTTAGATTCATGGAGGAGCCAACCCACTGTCACAGGGCGTTCTATGTCTTATGTTGCTTGAGCTAAATGCTGCACAGAAAGTTCCTCAGGTTGATAGTGAGTAGGAGAGTAGATAAAAACTGAGTGCCCATATTACATGGAATTTGCTACAGGGCTTGGCTGCAGACTGCCTATTGTATATCACAGAGATGAGCCATCTCTACTGATGCCCGCTGCCTCCTGGCGATGAGAAGGACAGCGGGTAAGTTTTGTTGACATGAAGGAGAAAGAGATAGGGACAGAATGTCAAGCTATCTAACCTAAAGAGGGTACATTTAGGAGGTGTGTGAGTGAATGAGTTCTTGGGAATATAATGATAACAAAGGAGCTCACAGAGGGAGGGACTACAATGGCATGTTAACTGTCAAAGCAGAATGGGTGCAAGCTCCCATCTTCCTCTGTGGCAGACCAGACCTCTGAATGATACAAGATGGAAGACTTGTCATATTCATCTCGATATTTAACAACACAGGTGTAGTTATATTGAGAATTATCTAGCAAGGAAAACGATGAAGAGCATAAAATGCAGAAGCCAGCAGAATCCTTCTGGGTTGATAGGAAACAAACACAGTCCAGTAGGAATGGTCAGTGCATGTCTTCCCAAACCACAAGGTCCTCTCTGGACACATTCAAAGACTCAACTCCTTGTCTTTCACAGGAAGATGGTGTGATGCCTGCCAGGAAAACCACTTAGCCTGCACTCTAAGAGACCCTGCTCTTTCCCGAGGGTCTGTTGCTCACCTACCAAGTATAAGGACAAGCAAATGATTTGCAAAGAAAGACTATTAATGTCCCTCTCCTGCACAAGTACTTCAAGCAATAAGTGAACACACAATCTGTTTATTTTCTTTGAAATAAGTCTTTGAAAATATTCTGTGATCCAAAATATGTGTTTTCAATTTGGCTTGCCATCCCCTGGACCATGAGTGATGTATTTTATCCATATTCATAACCAGGCACAAACTTTCTATTCATAGATCACTGGGCAGTATAAATTCTGGCTCCCAAGAGGAATTTCCTTGTGTGGCTCACATATGGTAATCCTTTACCACAGGCCTGGCTCCCAGTGGGTGTTTGCATTCCTCCAAGGGCTCAAGTTCAATGTAAAGGGTCTTCCTTCAAAGGTTGACTGCTTTTACATGGCAGGGGAAGGCAGGACAGTGTGTTCTTAAACCCTTGCTAGTTTCAGGAATGTCTAACCTGATTTCCTGCCATAAATATTTTATTTGAAGAAAAAAAAAGACTTTTCAAATATGCCAGTTCAAACACAGTGCAGACCCTTCCAGCACAGCTCTGCGGTGATGGGAAACCAGCCCTGCAGTCCCCAGGGTCCAATACTGGGAGGTCATGGGCATCCCCACGGGCCTCCTCTTCATGTTTGGTGTGAGGGAAAGTCACCCACCGGGGGTTTCTACTGGGTGGTAGGGGAGAATTGTGGGTGGCAGCATAGTTTGTGTGCAGAGAGGTTGGACAAGAAGCATGTTTACCAAAGGGTGGCTTCAAAGCCTCCTCAAAGGGCAAAGTCTCTGTCCCATGTCCACCCTGCTATGGAAAACAGGCCTTTGGTCTCAGGTAGGAGCCCTGGTTGGACTTCCCTCTGTTGAGTACCTGATGCCAACCTCTTTCTTTGCTCTTTGATGAGGTGACATTGGCTAATCACAGGTTCCTGCGGGTGCCCAGGCTTGGAGGGGACCGTGTAGGGTGTGCCTGTGAGATGATATCTGGAACCATCTGAACCTTGAAGATGAGTAAAGCTGCCACTTAGGTTAAATCAGTGAGCTCAAGCAGTCACTTTCCTCAGTCCTTTACCCAGTCAGTCACACCTTTGCCCTTGGCACTGGTTCCCAAAGCCACCAGTGAACTGAAACCGAGAGGCTGTGAAAATAGAAACAGGAGAGAGAGGCGGAGGGAAAGGAGTGTGCAGTTCCTCTGGGACCCAAAGTCGTAACTTTCTCCGGTTTCTAGCTCTTGTCTTTCCTCCCTTGGCGTTCCTGCCTCAGGGAAGATAGGCCCCTGCTCCCTTTGATTTGCCTCTGTGGGAGTGCAGAGTACACTGTGGGGAGGAAGAGAAAGAAAACTAGGTTGTGTGTAAAGCCACTGGGAAACAGCCGGGGTGCTCCCTATTTCCGACAGGGGACTTTCCTCTGGTAGCAGAACTGGGGTGTTTTTATCATACCTTTCCCAGATGCAGTCTCAGGTTTCCCTTAAGTGTTACTCAGGAAGATCCTGTTTTCACTGGTAAACTTGGACCCATTCGGGTAGAGTTGTTGCAATGGCTGTTTTGACTGTTTTCAAACCAACTGGCACAAAATTAATAACATTAGCCAAGGCCAGCTGTGTCAACAGAGCCCAAGGAATTATTGAATGGCGAATTCATTGATATTTTATAATTATCTTGCATTGTGGGTGGATCAGTGATTATAATAAAGAGCAGGTAATGAACAATCAATCTACAATATATACATTCAGAAGTATCTTCACCAAGAGCCTCATAGTTCAGAATAATGTGGCTCTCTTTCCAGAAAGATCTTCTATCTCATTCAATCACGCATCTAAGAAAATAAGAAAATGACATCTACAATTTCTGGGGCACTGTGTGACACACAGATGATCCAAGGCTAGAAGACATGACTTTCCTCCTTCGTAGAGACAACAGGTAGATAAAGAAAGACATATACTACAGTACTACAAATAGTTTTGGAAAGATGCTTAAGGAGCAATAGAAGGAAGAGATACTAAGTCAGGTTGGGGAGTGAGCTGTCAGGAGCATTTTTGCTAGAGAAGAGAATTTCTGTTGCATCTTCACTGATAGAGCAGATCCTACTAGGCCTGGATGGAGTGACTGTGTGGTAGATGTCCTAACACAGGTGAAGGCAGGAATATGGACAGACATTGAGAATCTAAAGAACCCAGAATTTGCTAAGGTTGGAGGTTAGTATGTCACTTAGGGCTATTGGGAGTTAAGGTGAGAGAATTGTGTGCAAAGATGATTCATGAGAACTTTAATACCACCCCATTAAATTTGTGCTGACAGGATTGCCTTCCTGGGGAAGCCAAAGCAATAGTCTACAGGGAGATTTGCCTATGCCTTTTACTTTAGAAATATTTAGTCAGGGGCATTGAAGACTACTGTGAAAAAAAGATATGAATAATACTAGTAGTACAGTGACTGGTTCAAAGAAACACAGGAGAGCCAGACCGAGCAGACAAGCAAGCCATCAAAGCCACTCATGAGACTGAGGAAAGGAGATTGCAAGTTCAAGGGCTTTAGTGCATTCAATGCCCACTTGGGCAACTTAGACCCTGCCTCATAATTTAAAAAGTAAAGAGAGGAATGGGAATACAGTTATGGGGTAACACACTTGGATGACATTCACAAGTCTTTACAGTCCATCCTAAGTACTGAAAAAAGAGCAAAGGGGAAATGGGGGAAGGAGGGAAAGAATGTTTTAGTACCAGTGAAGAAACCTGGACACTTCTCACCTACTTGGAAAACTCATTACTCAAGTGAAGAAAACATGAACTACAGCAAATGTAGACCCTGTTTGCAAGTTAACAATTCTTCCTGCCACCGCTTCATGATTGCTAAGAGCATACTTGTGTGCCTGAATCAGAGAGAACAGAATTAATTAGTCATGACAATTCCATTAGAAATCCTTATTTGTCACTAATATTCTTAAAGGAATATAATTCTCCCATCACAGAAATACAAAACACTGAACCCTTGTAATCCATACGTTCTTTCTTGAAGTCATTAATGGTTTGGTTACTCTGATGGAATCATAGGATGCCTTGGTAAGAAGGTAGTGAATTC
This sequence comes from Mesocricetus auratus, assembly GCF_017639785.1. NCBI lineage: Eukaryota > Metazoa > Chordata > Mammalia > Rodentia > Cricetidae > Mesocricetus > Mesocricetus auratus. Next base: position 22,852,909 of record NW_024429199.1, read on the forward strand.
ATTATATTAACTTGCAGATTAAGTTCTTGTTGCTCTGAATTTTAACAGTCCAATTAGCATTTGTCTTCCTTTTGGCCATTTGGAAGATACAATCTATTTATGTGACTTAATGTTTTGAAGTTGCTATAGTTTGCCTGGGCTCCAAGGCTTCTGTCACTAAAACCATTACAACATTATACAACGATGTTCATTAGTTTTGCATAGACAACAGTCAGTAGCTTTGTATCTAACCATTGACTTTCATCTGAAAATCCAAGGCCTAAGATTTTTTCCCACAGGGTGGTATGGTCATAATGAATAACATTTGACAGTGTGTTCAGATTTTCATCGAGGTCAAGGATGATTAAAAGTATTTCTTTCTTGACATTGACATAAGAAAAGGCCTCAGGATAGAGGAGTAACTCAGTGGACTCAGCACTTGCTGCAGAACCTGAGGACTGAGCGGTTTGATTCCCATAAACCCTGTAAATACCGGGTGCGTGTAACTCCAGCACTCAAAGACAGAGACAGTGGATACCTGGGGGGAGCTAGTTCCCTGGACTAGTCCTATCCTTTAACTCTGTATTCAGTTGTGAGACTGTCTCCAAGAATAAAGATGGGAAATGGCTGAGGCATGCTCCTACTGTTGTTCTCACCCACCCCCACCGCCCCTATGCACAAGCATACCCAAGCTCACCCTACAAATTTAAAAAGTAAGAACAAAAAGTAAAGCCCGTGGGTTTTCTGAGGGAAAAATGTGGGGTCAGGGTAAGGGAGTGTGTTTAAGCAAAATCCCTTTCTTTTTTGGCCTTGGAGGATCCACATCCTAATTCCTGCCCCATAGTTAGTGTTTCTGTTTTTTGCTTGTTTGTTTTATTTTTATTTATTTATTTATTGTTTTGACTTACTTTGAATCTTCATTTCTGAAATTGCAAAACTACAGATGAAACCTTTGAGCATGTATAAGACTTAGAGATACATCATCTCAGTGACTTAACACATCAAAGCATTTTGAGCATTGGTAACTGTTACTGATAGATTGTCACTTTCATTACTAAATGTTTCCGATAAATGCTATCTTGGCACCACTCTGCTGTTCTACCAAACCCAGGCCTCTCTTTATCTGCAGAGTATCCTCTGACCCACCTTTTTCTTTATTTGACTGGCATTTAGTAAAGGCTGCTGTCAGCTGGCACTGAACTAATATTTTCCATACATGATCTCATGTAAATCCTCCAAACAGCCAGGGGTGGGGGCGATGTCTTTTCTCACTCCCATAGGAAGGATATGCAGAAGATAGTAACTCGCCCAGGGCTCACTGAAGTCAGAATACAGTCGAAGTCCAAATCTGACTTTAGAACTAGAGAGCTCAATTGCTCTACCACACTTCCAACCCCCATTCCCTTTTCTCCTTTCCTGCCTCTTTCTTACCCAAGAGCACCCTGCTCCCCTGCACATGGGCATCCACTCTTTCCTGCCAGGTATGCAAGGAAAAGGTTGGGGACAGGACATATGTGAAGGGCTCACCTTCTGCCGTTTATTCATTCCAATTTACCCCACCCCTGGTTTTTACCACTAGTCACTTGGGAATTCTAGTGCAAACTAATCCATTCTTAGAGCCCACTACTGCTTGAGGACCATGTCTTCAATACATGTTCTGAGTGAGATTGAAGATTTAAACCCTAACAATGTCCTGCATTTTTCTCTTACCTTTCATAGTGAGTCTTCTGGTATGGGCCAGTGTGACAGTGTAACAGGCTTTTCTTTGGGGCCACCAACCAGCTCCCATATCATGACTTGCTATTGTTATGAATGCTCAGCCTTGTGTTTTTCCTAGCCCTTATAACTGAAATTAACCTGTTTTTCTTCATCTGCATTTTTCTCTCGGGGCTTTTTACCCTTCCTTCATTCTGTGTGTCCTGTTCTATGTCTGGCTGGCCCTGGCTGTTCCCCTTTCCTTCTTCATTCTTTTTGTTTTGCATCACATAGCAGATAAGGTGCTAAAACCATCAGTTCTATGGAAGGGAGGTTGTTTTTAATGTAACAAAGGGAAAGTTCTCATGGGTTTGTGACATAGGCTTTAAAGCAGTTAATAACTATTTTTTCATGTATTTATTTATTTGTGTGTATTTGTGTGTACATGCATACACATGCACTAAAGTCAGTAAATAATTTGTAGGAGTAAGTTCTCCCACTCTACCATGTGAGCCCCAGAGATTGGTCAAGTCACCATGCTTAAACAGCAGACATCTTCATCCATGGAGCTATCTTGTGGGGCCCCAGTTCATAACTTAGAAATTCACTGGGTATTTGTTAGACAGACCTAGGCCAAGTCATAACAGCAACAACAACAATAATTTTTATGTCATCAATTCCTCATACATGAGTCATACTTAATACTGTTTTTGTATTAAGTATTTGAAATTCTACAGAATACCACCACCACCACCACCACCACCACTGGCTCTGCCTCCAACCTGCCGGCTTTGCGAGGCCCTTCCTGCTCACAGCCCCAAACCTGCAGGATAGAGTTCTGGGTTTATTATTCATGACCTTCCCTTCAGAAATCTTGTTTTCTTTTAAAAGTAAAACTACTGTAATTTTGGTTTCCAAAAAGTGTTTACTAATTTGAACCAAAGCTCATCTTCCCTTTTACATAGCATTTTATGTTTTCATTTCAAATAATAGTCAAAGTTTGATATGCTTTTTGAAGTTAGTAAGAAATACTTGCGTATTTTATGGCGTATAGTGTGATGATCCTATGGATATGTTTTTTTTTTGACACTTAAAGAAGGTATGTGACAAGGCTGCGATGACTCTAGAGTCTATTTGTTATAGTTGTAAAAAGCGGTATGTGAGAGAAGGATGCCATGCAACAGACCTCATGTGGAGGAGTTTTTTATTAGGGGAAATGGAATGGGAAAAGGGGAGGGGCAGACTGACCTCTGGGTACAGGAGTAGCAGAAGAGAACATGTGGGGGGACAGAGAGACAGGCGGAGAAGCAGAGAAAGGAACAGACAGACAGAGAGAAAGATGGGAGGTGGGCAGGGCCCTTTTAAAAGGGAAAGTAGTAGATGTGCCCAGGTGGCACTCTTAGTGGCTGCAGCTGAGGGCGTGTCCTGTCAGAACCATGAGGGCAGGCCAGTACAGATGCCTGAATACTAACACAAATACAGAGATCCACAAGGATAACACCAACTAGGACCCTAAGCAATAGTGGAGAGGCTACCTTAAATGTCCATCCCCTATAATGAGAATGATGGCTACCTCAAACGCCATCCCAGAGCCTTCATTCAGTAGCTGATGGAGGCAGAAGTAGAAATTCACAGCCAAACACTAAGCTAAAATCCTAGAATCAAGTTTCAGAGAGGGAGGAGTGACAAACAAAGTGGTCAAGACCATGCTGGGAAAACCCACAGAAACAGCTGAGCTGAGCAGATGGGAACTCATGGACCCCAGTCTGACAACTGGCAAACCAACCTAGGACCAAACCAGGCCCCCTGAACATGGGTGTCAGTTAGGAGCACTATGCAGCCTATGGGGCCTCTGGTAGTGGAATCAGGATGTATCCCTAGTGCAAGAACGGAATTATGGAACCCATTTCCCATGGAGGTATACTCTCTTAGCCTAGATACACAGGGGAAGGCCTAGGCCCTGCCCCAAATTACTTGACAGATTTTAATGATCCCTCATGGAAGACCTCACCCTCCCTGGGGAGTAGATGGGGGATGGGATGGGAGATCTTTAGGGGGTATGGGAGGATGGAAGGGAACTGGGATTGATATGTAAAATAAGGTTGCTTCTAATTTAAATAAAATTTATATATATATATCTGATAAGCCTATCAGATATATATAAAAGATAGGCCCTTTTTATTTTCTGTTTCATTCTCCTAAATATTGATGTCAATGACAGCAAATGTGAATTCTTAGGGTTTGGGAACTGTGTTTGCAGTGACAATGGATAAAGCATGTGCTGCAGTAACAACAGATACACACTATGCAAGTAGCAACAGGAAATATATCAATACTGAGGACCAGCTATGACTTAGACCTTGATTTGGGTCTAGGTTTAGCTGCTCGAGCTATTTTTTTCTTTACTTTCTAGTTTAGAATTGTATTCCAAATCTATAAAATTTCCAAATGGAAGGGCCAAAAGGTAAGATGCTGAAGTAATGAGCTTGTTTTATTTTTGCCTAAACAATTGCTTTTATTTAGATTGGAAAATCAGAACTTGTATCATGTTATGCTTAAAAGAATGTTCTGGACTCTGTAAACTTGTCTCTCTTTTTGTAAATCCTTGCTCGGCCACTATACTTTAGGCAGCTTACTTAACCTTTTTGTGCCATGGCTGTTTTAGCTACAAAATGGAGGTAACATAAAATAATTCATGGAGCCACTGTGAAGGTTAAGAAGCATGGATAACACCTATAAACTCCATGCAGGTTGGCTTTTATCATTGCTACCATAGCAACCCTGGGGTCACGCTCCTCTCCTTGAAATAGAGTTGCAACTTGTGCTGAATACCTATGATCATTTGTATTTCTGCTTCCTGCAGAGACCTTTTCCAAAAGAAATCCACATTCTCTTTAAAGTACCAGGGGAGCACCATCTATTTTTCTTTGGGTGTGGATGGACTTGCAACTTCAGTCATGGGGATACTGACTCATCTTCGTAGAGAACAGAAGCTCTGTAGAGAGCAAGACCTATAGGCTCTGTCCAGGCATCGACAGCCCCAGCACCGAGGAGGAACCAGAAACTAGCTTTGAATCCAGAGAGACGCATGTTAATGTGTTAGGAAATTCTTTCACTCAGTTACTCATGAGGTACTTCTGTAAGAACGTAGCTGATTAATGACAGTCTTACAGAGCAGAACTTGTCCTAGGAGTGGATAATATTTACTAGGAAAATAAAGTTTTCTAAGTGACTTTTTGGACTGCTAAATCTCAGATCTGTAAACCAGTAGAAACAACAACAACAACAATGTCTCCAAAGAATGTGGCTCTCAGTAAGAAGGGCAGAGCTTTCCTTTCATGCCCAGACCTTTCTTTGGGAAAAGGCAAACCAGTTCCCTGCAGGGGGTTTTCCACCATCATTGCCCAGCTCTGGCAACCTGTATTGACAGGCCAGATGGAAAATGTGGAAACACTGACAAGCATGTTCTTCCAAGAAGCCGAAACTAGCGGAATACCCTTTTGATATCACTCCACTTCTCCACAGTCTTCCAACTCAAGAACGGAGGGATGTGGGTTAGATGCTCGGCAGTGGCCATTGGACTGGGTAAATCACTAAGCATAGACTTTAGCACTGGGGAAGCTTACTTTCTAGAATAACTATGAACTCTTATTAAACATCTCATGGCTGACAGAGTCGGTTCTGAGGTGGGCTGGTGTTACTTCTGAAGCGAAAACTGGTCTTTGAGGCAAGTTCAGGAAGAGAAAGCAGGGTGGGCATGAATTAAAAACAGAGATGAAAGGTGTGAAGAGAAAACACCTGGAAGAGAGAGGCAAGTGCTACATAGCCACTTCCCATAATTCCTCACTTGTAAACACCCCTACTTCCTGCCCTGCTCCTCTGCACCTCAGCTTCTCTTCCTGGTTCCACCTCCCCAGGGGCAACTTGCCCATTATTCCCCATTGACTCCTGTTTGGTGCAGGACAGCCAAGCTCAATGGGCTCTTCATGCCACCTAGTGGCCGTGCATGAGAAACTTCTTAAAAGGCTACTGTCTCCTGAGTTCTTATCCCTTGTGCAGCTACTTCTCTGCCAGTTAAGTGATCTTTTCTCCATTTGGGAGGGTGGCATCGAGGGCAGAACTGAGGGTCTCTCAAAATGGTCAGTGTTAATGTGATCCCTGAACAGTGTTCTCCCACATAACCGGAAGTACAGGGGGGAAAATTGCCTTCCTGTGTAATGGCTACCCTCCCCACATATCACTAGCAATCACAGTGTGCTGCCACATCATCCCCTGTAGCTACTGGTGTAAGGAAAAGGGACCAGTCAAAGAAACACACCCTGAGCAGAGCCAAAGAAACACACTTTGGCCCTGCAACCAGAACTAAAGAAATGCACCCTGATCCTGAAACCAGTGCCAAAGAAACACACTTTGTCCCTGGAATCAGAGTCAGTGAAAGAAATTCACCCTGGCCCTAAAATTGGAGCCAAAAGGCTAAAAAGGACCAGAGAAAGAAACACTTTGGCTGTGAAACCAGAGCCAAATCTGACCCTAATCCTGTGCAGAAAACTAACCAATCCCTGAGCAGAGCTCTAGCCAATCTGAGCTCAGCACTAAAATCTCACCAATGCCCACCCTGGAAGCCCTATATAAACCCTGTGTCTGTTCAGCTTGTGTCTGTTCACACTACCCGGCTGTCTCGCAGCCACTCTCCTGGATTCTTCCCTTCCAATAAACCCCTTCAATGAGCTTTGGGTGAAGATCTTCTTTTTCCGAGGCGATGAAGCAGAGGCGACCCTGGGCAGAGCAGAGCCAGCAGGGCTGTAACACTTGCCCAGGAAACCTTCCTGGCAGAGCAGTTGTTACACTCTGCTCCCAGGTCTTTTGCTCTCCACTCTCTAGGAGCAGAGCTGAACTGTAGCAACTTCGCCCGAGAAACCTCCTGCCCAGCAAAACTGCTACACTAGGCGAACATCCCCAGCTGGAAGACCCCTGTCCTGCTGGAGCGGAGCCGATACACTAGGGAAGCCTTTCCCTGAGGCAAGGCTGTAAGCTGCTAAGCTTACTACAACCTGTGGTAGTCCTTGGCTCCCGAGCTCCAGGATATCTTTCCACCTGAGCTGTGTAACACTCAGTATTCTGTGACTCCTGAGTGCCAGAATACCTGACCCATCCCCATCCCCATCCCCATCCTACCAAAATGCCAACAACTGGTATCTGCCAGAACCTTCTTAGTTGCCAGAGAATCAGTATGAAAGGTGCATAGTGTGACCTAGAAGAAAAATAAAGGCCTTATAGAGAACTTGAAGGTTCATTTCAGCACTTAGATTGAGTTAAGAACTGAAGGAACACAAACAGTGAAAACCATGGAGGCAGTCATGAACAAAAGACATAATCAGCTGTAAAGAAAATAATAGATATTTTCTGAGTTTAGAAGGAAATTCCCAAGCCCTCACTGAAGTTATGCCAGTTAAGCTAGACAAGACAATGATAGTAACAACCCTCTTCTAAATCTAGACATTATTGGGTTAGTGTACAGAGCTCTACATAAGAGGGAAAGATGTTGGTAGACCAAGAATTCTGACCATAACAGCAAGTAAACCAGATGATATTGTTCAGTTCAGGCAGGCAGCCCTGGGAATGAACTGACGAGGGTTTCTTTTGGAGTTCTTGCTGGTCACAGGAGTTGATTTCAGCCTATTAAGAGCCTAAACATCCGAGATATGAGTCCTGAACCGGTATTACTCCTGTGCTTGCAGCAACTGCAAAATCACTTCTCTAGTGGACACAAGAAATTCCTTGAGGAGGCTCACAATGAGGTGCTTGGTGGGTAATCTCCTTGGCAGATCTTAGCTCCAGCAAGGAAAGTCTTCTCCATAACCATTATCTGGTCAAGCCTTTTCTGCCATGGATGTCAATGGAAACTCTAATTGTGTGAATAGAAAAAAAAGATCACATCTGATTTTTATCATACTGAGCTAACAGACTTTCCTTCTTGTCATGGTATAAATAAAAATTCTCATTTGGATTCTTACCATCTTTATGTGGTTCAGTCTACACTTGAAGTGTATGTCATGAGCAAGGCTCACTGCCAATTGGAATGGACACTTCCGCAGCATGTGGTATCCATGGTTCACATCGCTGTTGGTGATCACAACTGAGGTAGACATGCTGGAACATCTATAGCTGTGTGATGTCAAAGAAGGGATTGCTACAGGCTTAGACTTGACATGCTTTGAAACATTTCCCAGATTTTTGAAAGCACGGTTACTTTTTCCATGTAACTGCCCCTTTCAAAAGGTGATATGTGGGGGGAAAACAACATGGACAGTTCCTATGCATGCAGGATGCTAGTTTGAAGTGTTTCCATGAGCTGCATGCAGATATTCCTTGACATTATGAATCTGAAAAGAGGCTGGTTGCTTCTAACACATTCAGTTGGCAACATACACTCATCTTTTTATAATACAATAATACTCAGAGGTTGAGACAAGAGTTTGGCTTTGTCAACTTAGCAGAACCTAGAACCTGAATTGGAAGTGGGAGCAAGATAATAACCAAAGAGTTTGCTCAAATAATTAGTGTTAGTAAAGTATTAAACAATTTGATTTGTGTTAATTTGAGAAAACATAGGATTATGTTAAATCACATTCTCTAAGTAGTTTTTCTTTTAACATAGACCTCTGAGAATAGTATGTGGAAGTATGACTTCAACCGTGTTATCGAAAGATTTTTTGAGAACTGTAGGGTTTCTTACATAAATATGGTCATTCCTCGTGTTACCCTGTTTGTAATGATAATATCTCAGTGTAATTTTCAAATTACTTTTTTCATTTATTTATTTATATTTAACTTTTTACACATATTACTCTCAGTTCCCTTTCCCATCCCTCCTCCCCCAGCCCACCATTCCTCCCAACCCCCCTCATTGGGGATAAGGCCTCCCATGAGGGATTTTCAGAGTCTGTCATATAATCTCGGTCAGGGCCTAGGTCCGCCCCCATGTGTCCAGGCTGAGAGAGCATCCCTCCATGTGGAATGGGTTCCCAGAGTCCATGTGTATGCCAGGAATAAATACTGATTTACTCTCCAAGGCCCCATAAGTTGCTGAGGCCTCTTCTCTGATACCCAGGTTCGGGGTGGGGTGGTGGTGTCTGGATCAGTCCCATGCTGGTCTCTCAGTCATCAGTCTGGGGTTCATGAGCGCCCCCTTGTTTAGGTCAGCTGCCTCTGTGGGTGTTGCCAGCCTGGTCTTGATTCCTTTGATCATCACTCCTCTTTGCAACTGGATTCCAGGAGTTCAGTTTGGTTTTTAATTGTGGGTGTCTGCCTCTGCTTCCATCAGCCACTGGATAAGGGTTATACGATGGCATATAAGGTAGTCATTAATATCATTATCAGGGGAGGGCATTTAAGGTAGCCTTAATGCCAGTTGGTGTCATTTTGTAGATCTGTGAAGATCTCACTAGTGCTAGATCTCTCCTCCAACTTATAGTGGCTCACTCTATCATGGTATCTCTCATCCTTCTCTCCTCTATTCTTGCCCTGGCTCAACCTTCCTGCTCTCCCATGTCCTCTTCCCCCCTCCTCTTCTTCCCCTCTCTTTCTCCCATCTCCCTCTTTCCTCCCTTCCCTCCCCAGCTCCCAATCCAACTAGGAGATATCTTCCCATAACCCTTCTCCAGGTTACCATGCATATCTCTCTTAGGGTTCTCCCTGCTTCCCAGACTCGTTGGTGGTGGGATTGTAGGCTAGCAATCCTCTGCTCCATTACTTTCACAGAAAATATGTCATTTAGATTTTATGCATTAAATAGGTTTGGATAATTGTTGTTACTTTATAAAACTAAATAATGTTTCAGGATTGTCTTTTAAAGCCATATTGACAGTAGGTAAAAAGAAAAAAGTGTCTATGTGTAATTGGTGTTTAATACATACTTTGTAGATGGAGGGATGAATAGATGACAAAGGTATGGGTGAGTGGATGAATGAATAAACTAATTATACATAATACAAATAAATTACCTTTTTACCACCTTAAAACAAAGAAAGCAAAGTATCATATTTAGTACTTCTTTAATCCTAGTTCTTAATACTTTTTCTTTATGATTATTACAAAATCATCGTATTTGATCAGCAAGTTCATCTGTTCATGTATAGTTATTGGAACCGTATGCCTAGGTACTAGTTATTGATGATACTCATGTGAGTTAGAGGGAACCTCTTTGAGATGTTCAAATTTCCTTGGGGATGGGCAGCACAGACAGGAAACACTACTGCATAAGACATAATATGATATTTTCAGGTGTTGAAAACTTACAGGGAACATAAAATACAATGAAAATTAAGACACAAGGAAACAGAAAGACATCAACACTTTTCTGGGAGTAACTAGGAAACTTTCATGTGGGGTAAGTAGAGACAAAAAGCTGTACAAAAATATCCTGAGAAAAACCTTCCTTTTTCTCTTGATTATTCTTTGTAAAAAGGTTTAAGAATACCTATTATGGTTTGGATTTTCAGTGTCCCACAGAGGCCCATGAACTAAAAACCAATTGTCAGTCTATGGTAGTGCCAGGAGGTGGTAGCACTGTTAGGAGACAAGAGTTGGGGGAAGGAAGTTAGGCTATGGAAGGTGTGCCCTGCAGAGTGTAATGGATACCTTGGCCTCTCCCCATCTCCTTCCTTTCCCTGTAAGGCAAGCACACTTATACATGTATTCCTTGTGGCAATGTTTACCTCACCCCAAACAATGAGTTGCACTTAGCATTGGCAGAAACCTCCCAAACTGAGTCAAAATCACCCTTCCTTTTATGTTCCTCTTTTTCAAGTGTCTTGATGAATGATGGAACACGTATATTCAAAATTACTAATTTTAAGTAGTATGTATCAATATGTAAAATCTTTATAACTAATTATTATAATTAATTATAAGAGTTAATACAAAAACTTTAAGACTTGTTGCTAATTATTTGTACTTTTAAACCTACTTATAATGATATTTTAATGGCAAGATTGTGACTGATATTTAAAAATCCCATTGTTGCCTTTTGCTAGCTATAATTCTAGGAAAAATTCAGAAATGAAAATTTTCCTTTTGCCCTTTTAAGGAATTCCATTCATCTCAAAATAGTCTGTTGAAAACATTGTTACAAAAGCAATTTAAGAGAGGCTAGAGGAAGGCAAGCAGATCACGAAGGTTAGGAGCAATGAACAAGCCCCTCCCCCACTCCACCTCCAGAATTTTAAAAGACTTTGCCAGGAAAAATGCTTAAAGGAAAATTTATGACTCAAAAGTGAAATGCATGGGCAGTCCACAATCTCTAGATTCCCTCACTGTAACAGAAATATACATATATACATCAAATGCTGAAATAGCTGCCCAAGACAGGTCTTGTAAAGAGTGTGAGAAGTAAATAGGTCAAGGGTGACATTAGGATCGTCTCCTGACAAGCATTGTTCCTGGCTGGTAGATCATGGTGGAAGTCGGTGGACACAGTTCATGCCAAACATCTGCTGTGGATTTCAAATAGAAGAATGGCCTGCAGATGGAGGCGCCCTGTGGTGCCAGTCCATCAGTGTAATGGTGGATGCTGAAAACGCTGTCTGGAAGCTTCTAAGGACACACTACCTAACATTTAAATTGGGGAGCAATGATCATTGATAAGTAAATAAGGTAAGTGCTTGTATATAGGAAACACACAAGAAGAATAAGAAAGTTACCAAGTCAGGTCATGGTAATGTGAGATGGGAAGACTACGAAGATACGGATATTTATTTTCTCTCTAGTTTAAAAAATGTTAATATGCAAGACTGAGGCTTCTTTAAAACGGTTAATAAAATTCAATATGTATTGATTGTTCATTAGCTGTCAGTCACTGGATCTGGGTCAGTTTCATCAGAGTCTTCAAGGTACACCCAATGCCTAGCACATGGTATATATACTGTTAAGTGCTGTTTGGCCCCATGTAAGTAGATGAAGTCCTCAAGAAGTCTAGCCATGACCTAAATTCATCCATTTCTTTTAAAATCTAATTTTGTTTTTTAAATGTTCACTGTTTTCCTTAAGGATACTTGCATGTTTGTAGTCATCTGGTAGGTGACCGGTGATCTCTCTGCTTGACTAGTCCTTTCTACTACAGTTGGTAGAAGTTACTTTGTGTCTCAGAGTGGTACCACTTAATCTCACAATTGTCCAGCCTACTCCCAGGCAAGCTTTCTCTGCCCAGGATGCTGAAAGCAAGATGCTGGCTAGGTTAGGCTTAGGAGAGACTTGTCCTTCAGTCACATTCAGGTTGATCTGAACTCAGTTTCTTGCACTTGGAGGACCAAGGTCACTGTCTTCTTGCTGGAAGTTAGATGTGTGACTTTCCAACTTTCAGGAAAATCCTCAGCTAAGTCTCTCCATCTTCAATCAATGATTTCAAGACATTCACATAGTTATGTTAAGTAACTCTCAGGCTACATATATGACTTCTTGTCCTGATCCCAGCCACAAACAACAAAGAGGGTTGTGTGGCTAAATTAGGCCACCTACATAACTTCTCTTTGCTACATGACATAAAACATGACATAATATAAAAGTCTATGGCAACATATTAGAGCATAATGTCAGGAATGTAACATTGAGAGTGAAGAGTTTGGGGTCATCTTCAAATTCTCCTTGCTCCAGTCTCCACCGATTCTCTCACACACAGTGAACTATCAGGTCTGGCAACACCTCACTCTCTTTCCTTTGCATTATAACTAGACAAAAATGAGTGAAATAGGTGGAAGAGATGGGAACTAATGACAGAGTATTCCACCCAGGCTAAATTCTTTCCAATGCTAAATTTTCATGAAAACCTTAAATATGCAAATATGAAGGGAAGCGTATTCCTATTTCAACCATATCAACATTTTAAAACTATATGCATCAATATAAATATTTCTGGCAATTCTATGATATGACCTCTGGTACCAGTTTGTAACCTGTGTGCCAGACATTACACACACAGCTCTTCTTAAAGCAGGACCTTCACATCCTTACCCTTGGGATTTTTTTCTGATCTCTTCTTTGCCCCCAATTAACATATATTCAGTGAACTAATTATGTCACTATTTTAATAATATGGGGTAACTGGGTGTGTCATTTGCCTCTTTCATAGGAATGAAGTAAGAATCAGAAGAGAATTCAGTCTACTTAGATGAGTTACTGCTCCTAATTTGAAATCACTGAAGAAAGGATGTTTTAATAGGTATGTCCCATGAGCAAAGAGTACCTACAAAATATTTTCAAAAAATATGTTCTACCACCAACACTGAAATTAACTGCTCAAGGAACCAATTATTTCTTAACAATATACCCACATCACTTGGAGACTTTTCCTAATGCACTCATTCTGGGCGTGATGACACACTTTAATTTTTCAGCAACCCTGAGTTATCACTTCAGACTTTATCAGAAGCTCCAGCTTCAATGTGCCTAATTAATCCACAGAAACCCAGAGTCTCTCACCTGTCTCTACCATGACACATGTTAATTGATACTGTGCTCAGCATCATCTCCAAAGCATTATCTAATATGTAAATAGTATATGATTTTCAAAAGTAAGGTAACCTCCAATTACTGCACAGATGTTGATGAGAGTAAGTTAAGGCATGGATAAAGACTAAATGAGTTACTAAAAAGTGCTTCTTTCAGTCATACAGATGACAAACCCACCATCAAAAGAATGTGCAAAATATTTTTGAAATTCTAGGTCAAATATCATGATCCATTTCCATGAATCCTTGGAACCTACCTGTTACCACACACACACACACACACACACACACACACACACACACACACCTATATATGTTTGATCAGCCTCAGAAGCTCTTCAAACAGCCAGAATCATCCATTCTTCTGCCATCCTGCTAAAAAAATACGTCAACTGATGAATTAGTTGGGTATTTGAAGGCAGACACTTACCAAATGTCACTTATTGTAATGAAAGACAGAGATCAGATGAAAAATTTTAATAAAAATCCCTTTAAGTATTTATCTTTACAATGATGGCTACACAGATTTTGTTCAAGGGAAACATAAAATGGGTTATGTCTCCTTAATATCCAAATAGTGAATTCCAAAGTAGTCCACCACTGAGTTTAGAGGGATCATTAGAGGAATCGGCTGCTCACCTGAAGCTTCCAGGACCCTATGATGCAAATGACATTTAGACACCAAGGAGAAACCTGGATTCTTAAAAGCCAGATGTTGAAACCACAGTCTGCAATAGTATGTTGTGACTTTTACCTCACGATTATAAAACTAAATTTAGAAACTCAACAATAATGTCCAATACTTGAAGCCAACTGAATTGAATTTCTGAGAACTAAGAAAAATTAATGAAACGAAATGGGTCTCTTTAAGGGAAATAACTTCTGCATCATAAAAGACAACTGCTTTTTCAATTATACCAATTGGATTAGGATTTTGTTCTCTGCCCTATGAAGGTGGTTTTACTTAAATATAGTAACCAGAACCTACAGTTTGGCTTTCCAGCCCTAGGCATTCTTAGGTTCAATTACCAGTATTTTTAGTTTTATACAGTTGTTCCAAGAACATACCTTTTCTCAAAAGCCAATATGTCCTCTCCCTTCAAAGAGACAATTTAAGGAAAGGATCAGAAAAGCAGACTCCCTAAAAATGTACTTAATTTTCTTCTCAGAATTTGTACACAACTGACTTTCTTTAGTCTAGTCTATTTGGGAAGTCTAAAGAACAAAATCCCAGAGGAATTCATAGTTATAACTCCACAATTTAACTGCTATAAAGTGTCAAACATAGACCATAGTTCATCAACCATTTTATCTCTGCCATTAATTATCTTGCTTGCTTAGTATTTAACCGGTGCGTGGTCAATCGTTCTCTCTCTCTCTCTCTCTCTCTCTCTCTCTCTCTCTCTCTCTCTCTCTCTCTCTCTCCTCTCTCCCCTCCCTCTCTCTCCTCTTGGGAGACTTATTGATATAACCCAGGCTGGCCTGGAACTAGTGATCCATGATCCTCCTAAGTCAGCTTTCAAGTGCTAGAATTCCAATGATACAATACCATGGCTAGTTATTACATGCTCCTGGTTCAAACTAGTGTTGAAATTCTAGATGACATTAGCCACAAAGACTCAGGTAATCCTTTGATGGTCATACTGTTTTGAAACATTGGGAGTTCAGAAGTGAAATCCCAAGTAGGAGTGGTTGGTATAAGATATAATGGAAGGGTGTGTAGTAATCACATTGGTACTATGTTATGAGGAGAAGGTGAGAAAAAAATCAAGAAGCAAACACCTAGAATAACATGAGGCCAACAGTCATGAGTGATTCATGGGGACTTTCAGTGGTAAATGTTAAAACCAAAATTGAATCTGGTGACTTCCATAGGTAATGAATAATTAAGATATTTGAGATTAATAATAGAACAAAACATCTTCAGTTGAATAGAAAAACTGACTAAATTTTCAAAGTTCTAATCTATGCTAAAATCTCAGCAAACAGCTCTTTGTTGGATGGTGCATATACATAGGGTCTACGGACGTGAAAAGTGGGCTGAGAAGTGAGTGGTGTTTAAGACAACATAGGGTCATGGGGTGGGTAAAATGGAGGCACAGCGTAAAATAAGAGAAGGCTAAAGAAAGGAGAGAGGACTGAGCATGGCAAAAATTGTTGGGGTAACCCAAAACCTTAGAACATGAGTGGGTAATATTAAATAGGTGTGCTGGAGCTCATGCCTGTAATGTCTTACTATATTGCACCCAAACTTCAGTAAAATCTGGAATAAACACTGTAACTTGTGAAGTCTTATCTGTTTTCAAACATTAGCACAAACCTCACCCCTCCTCCTGGTGATCTCACCTGATCATTGTCTCTCAGAAAAATCTATCAGTGGAATACATGTTTCTCATGCTTCCTGTTTCTGTAGTTCATCCGACAAACTTCTGGAACACACTCCTGAGCTATGATGTTGGTTCAGAGCTACTAGGCAAGGACACTTGCTATCAAGTCCCATGCCTGAATTCCACCCCTGGAATTACATGGTTGAAGAAGAGAACTGATTCCCACAAATTGTCCTCTGACCTCTCCCACAAGTAAACAGGTAAACATAAAAAGTTAAACCCTCTAATCTGTAATGCCATGTGCTTTTTAGCCAGGGGACTTTCCAGTTCAGTTGTGCAAACCCCACATCCCAATACTCATCTAACACGTGATCAACATTCAAGACAAAATAGTTGAAATGGATCAGATTTTAGGAATAAAGTAACAATAAAGTAAAACCCACTAACCAGGTAGATAGAATGATATGAAAATCAATTTTGTTATCATAGCATTTACTGCATGCCTTTCATGCTTTTCAGATCATTGCCCAGGAGACATGGCACTTTGTACATACGTGAGCCCTTTCCTGGCCTGTGCATGGGTGTGTTGCTAGTCATTATTTTCCATTCGCCTAAGCGTACCTGCCCCAAGGATGTTTGCTGTTGCTTTCCCCATGCCCATCAACTGCCTGGTGACCAACACTGAGAATCTAGAAAGGGCTTGAGAAAGGAATTAGAACTAGAAGGAGAGGGAAGGGAAAGAAGAGGAGGGGGAATGTCAATATTAAAACTTGAGACTGTGGTAAAGAAAATATTATTAAAATGTCTTGGGGTATTTTGATAGGGTTGAAAGTATCTAGGCCAAATAAGGCTCCCAGACAAGTGTTTCCATGTTGACAGTGATGCAGCCAAATGAGACTGATTCTTCCCGGTCTCCTCCTTATTCCTCAGGTGCCACATATGCATCTGACTCGAGTCAAAACAGAAAGCTGGATCCCTCCTCCAAAAATGTACTGGCAGGCGATCTGGGTGACCTTTAAGAATCAGTCATTCCAAATGGGCATTCAAGCACAGGGAGTGACCCTGGGCTGCTTCTCTTCCACAGCTGCTGGCAAGGAGACAGACGCCCAGTTACAAGCGGCACAAGTGTGTGTGTGTGTCTGTGTGTGTGTGTGTGTGTGTGTGTGTGTGTGTGTGTGTGTGTTTGCAAACCTCCTGCCCAAACCTTCCAGTATTTTCCATGGACTTACTGCAGAAAATAACTCCAGCCCCAAGCTGAACAGGATGTGAAAACTCTCTCTCCCTGACTGGAGACAGACTCCCTCTCAGGCTGCTTCTCAGGCTGTTGGCCTCCTTTACTCAGCCCTGTGTGATTTGCGTAAATTGTGTGAGCAGCCAGATAGGAAGAGCAAACACTGGCCCGTCTTCTTCCTGTGTCGGTGACTTACTCCTTTATCCCCGTGCAGCTGGCAGTGAACCGCAGCGGGAGCTGGTCTCTTCCCCTTGCTTGTTGGCTCACTGTGGGTAAACACAGCTGACCATCTTATGTCCTTACTCAGCCTTTTTTTTTTCTCCAACCTTTCCAAGATTAGGGTCCAACTGCCCATGCTGAGGTGTTCATTGGAGACCATGTGGAATAGGGTATTTCTGAAAGATCCTGCAGGTGAAATGTCAAGGTTTTTCTTGGGAATATTAGTGCAAATAGTTCTTACTTGAGTGAAAACACACACATGTACACACCCACACACCCGCACACCCTCGTGCATGCTCACACTCTTTCCTACAGAAAGGTGGATGGCTTATTAGGAAAAGAGGAAGGAGATTAGGATGGTATGCAGGTGTGTGTGTGAGTAGTTAAGGATATTATTTTTTTGCCATCTCACACTTGTATACAACGCACTAGGATTACATCCACTACCCTCTAACCTCCCCCTCTCATGCTAGTCTACTCCTTTTTCCTTCCACTCCCTACTTTAATGTCTCCATGTTTGTGATGACTCTGGTGTAGATAGGGTGATGCCAATCACTGGAAAGTGTAGTGTATACAATGAAGTCTGGGACATAATACTGTCTCATAGCAATAAACATGTGCCAGCATACATACTTTATAGTTATTTTTATCATAAAACAGTCAGCTGACAGCAGTGTTATCCATTTTGTTTATTCCACCTGAGTCGCATTAAGAGGCCACATCCAGTGATGAATCTAGGCTTGTATAAATCCACACTTTGATGTTCACACTAAGATAAAATAGCCTAGTGACACATTTTCCTGAGGCTGTTATCATTGTTGAGTGACAAACAGGAACTGTAAGTGACACGCAGAAGTACTGAATCTTCTTTAACTTTAGATTCTTGTCTACAAAGCAACAGTGACTTTATCCCCCCTGCTACCTAGTGTAGTGGGGACACCTTGAGAAGCCCCACCATCTTGCTATAATTATGCTATGTTATGTGTTACCATCTTTACTATTATCTTCAATCATCCACTTAGACTTTGACACTATATACTTTTTACACTTGTCATTTTGAGTGCACCTTTGTGGTTTAAGAAGATCTCTAACTCTGATACTGTCCTCATTTGTATCCATAAGCGCCACAGGTTGTATGTCATTATCTGCTATCACTCATAGTTTCTCTTGAGGATTGTTTTTCGATCAGTCTAAATTTGGGGATGCAGACTGTGAGTTTCTTCCCCTCAGTCTGCTGTTTTCTATCTCCCAAGACTATGCTGAGCACAGAAAGGAGTGAAAGGGACTGAGGGCATGGAAAGGAAATTGGAAAGTGAAGCCAAAAAGTGGATGAGTGCAGGGGACAATTAATGTGTGAAACCCTTCACGTCACTGCCAAAGAGGAAAGTCTGAAGAAATCCTCTGTTTTGGCCTTGTGTTACGGAATAAACACCTCTTGTAAAAGTTAAGAAACATAATTCTAAGTTCATTCTGTAGGTTCTAGGATGAGGTAGTAAAACCCCAAGGGAATAGAATCCAGTCATCTGTGCTAACATCCCAGCCCTAAGCAGCTCCAGAAAGCTGTAGGTTGACCAGTCTCCACAGTAGCTAGCAATGACTGGAACTTATTTCATGCTAAGACCTTCATTAAGGAAGATCATGACACGAAGAAGAAGCCTTATGTATCTGGATGCCTGTGATTTGCTGCTCTACTTCCTATAACTATGCTGAAGGCAGGAGCAAGCCTCAGAAGGCCACAGATGTAAGAAACTTTATGC
The DNA here is from genome assembly GCF_017639785.1 of Mesocricetus auratus. Classification (NCBI taxonomy): domain Eukaryota; kingdom Metazoa; phylum Chordata; class Mammalia; order Rodentia; family Cricetidae; genus Mesocricetus; species Mesocricetus auratus. Next base: position 22,871,621 of record NW_024429199.1, read on the forward strand.
ATGCCAAATTAAACTTTTATCAATCTTCTCTTTACTTTAGAATGTTTAAAAAACACACAAGAAAACTGACCATAAAATTATATTTCTTTTGAGGAAAATGAAATTAAATTGTGGTTTTAGACAAATCTACTTAGTGGAAATCAGACTGAGAAATACATATTTACTCAGGGCTTGGTTGCTTTACTGCTCAATCTATTCCTAGTAAATGAGGGCTTTATCTTAATAACACACCCTCCAAGTACACTTGAAACATACAAAAAAATTCACATGGTTTTCATTCACTCACCTGTGGCAGACATAATATAATGTGGAGTTTCTATTTATTAACAAATAATGATGCCAATGAATTTTCCTTCAGCCAGATGTCTGCTAAGGTCTGGAAGAGTTATATTTAATAGCAAACAACATACTTTGCAAACACAAACTGATAACACATTTGGGGGGGTTTATTGATGTTTGCTTATCAGATCTGAGCTACTTACCAGGTCATTATCTTGAAGTGATTCCACTAATGACCCAAAGAAACTTGAGGGAAACATACTCAGGTTCAAAGCCAATGGTTTTTTTTTTTTTATCTTAGTTGGGGTTTCTATTGCTGTGAAGAAACACCATGACCAAAAAGCAAGTTGGGGAGGAAAGAGTTCATTTGGCTTATATGTCCATAGCAGGAAGTCAGGACAGGAACAGGGTAGGACAATGGAAGAAGGAATTGATGCAGAGACCGTGGATGGATGCTGCTAACTGGCTGGCCCCATGGCCTACACAGACTCCTTTCTTATAGAACCTAGGACCACCCACCCAGGGTGGAACTATCCATAGTGCGATGGACCCTCCCTATCAATCACTAATTAAGAAAATGCCCTACAGGTTTGCCTGCACCTGGGTCTAGTGGAGGCATTTTCTCAATTGAGGTTCCCGCCTCTCAATGACTTTTGCTTGTAACATTGTCAGTACAGGTTAACATAAAGTTTCTTTTAAAAGCTTATAATAAGATGAGATTTCTTGTTTGTCTTATGAAATAATATCAGGAAGTGTGGCGGTTGAATAAAATGGCCCCCATAGATGCATAGGGAGAGGCACTATCAGGAGGTGTGAGCCCATTGGAGTAGCTGTTGCCTTATTTGAGGAAGAGTGTCACCATGGGTGTAGACTTTGAAGTCTCATATGCTCAAGCTGCGCCCACTGTGGCTCTCAGTCTTCCTTTCTGGGTCCTGCAGATCAGGATGTGCGATTCTCAGCTCCTCCTCCAGCACCATGTCTGCCTGCACACTGCCACGCTTCCCGCCGCGATGACACTGGACTAAACCTCTGAAACTGTAAACCAGCCCCAATTAAATGTTTTCCTTCATAAGAGTTGTAGTGTTCATGGTGTCTCTTCACAGCAATAGAAACCCTAACACAGGAAATATAAGAATTCAATAGACTGTGAGTAGTGGTATACACCTGTATTCTTAGCACTGGTGGTTGGACACAAGATGATCAAGTTCAGACTTCGCTACATTGCCAGTTTGACTGATGAAATAAATAGACAGACAGACAGACAGATTTTTTTAAATGAAAGTACACTCACTAGTATGGTTCGTTAGTTGCTTTGCATATTTCTGTGACAAAATATCTTATAAAAGCAACCTATGGAGGACAAGGATTATTTTGTCTCACAGTTTGAAGATACAGGCCATCGTGACAGTAAGAGATTGAGGCAGTTGGTCCTATTTCATTTCCGGTCAGGAAGCAGAGGGGAGAAAGAAGGCTGGTATTTGACTGGTTTCCTTCCCCTTTCCAGAACCCCTGGACTCCAGCCTAATAACATGATGCCACACACATTGAGTGTGGGTCTCCCCAATGCAGTTCACCTAGCCTAGTCAATCCCTTACAAACATACTTGGATGCTTGCCTCTTAGTGATATGAGATCTTGCCAAGGAGACATTACGAACCCTCACATATGTCATTTGGGATTCCACAGATCCTCAAATACTCTCCCAACCATAAAACAGTATTTACACCCTTCCTTCTTACATACTACATATATTTTAGGTGGAGCATCCCGAATCCTTTCTCATTTTTTAAACATGTACAGTACATTTTAATTCACCTCATTTTGCAGTCACACAGCAGAAATTCTTTCTCCTTCTTTCCTTATAAAGCCCTACAACCCAGGATTCCACATATTTGTCATTCTCTTTGTAAAGTAACAGATCTGCCACAAGAGGGCACTGTGTTTACAGTTCACGCATAAAAGAACCTAAATCCTCACTAACTTAGAACCGTTCTTGGATCGTTTCGGCAAGTTCCAGGTGCTGTAAAAGAAACCGCTTCCACCTGCCTCTTGTATTGGATCGGAGTCGAAACAGAAGAACTCATTTTAAGCCAGCTCACGAGTTCTAACAGCAAGAACACAAATGTGACGATTGGCTAACAGAGTCATTTTTCGTCCGTGCCACACGATGGCGCCTCGTCCTCGAGTACAGCTGTGAAGGGGCAAACGGGAAGAAGTTTTTTTTTCTCTGAACCCTCATTTTGAAAACAGAATATTCTTTCAAAGATGCATTCTAAACCTTGTAAATTTTAGTTTTCTTTTATTTTCTCAACTAATTACAAAGATACTACCCCCAGAGAACGTTTCCGTTAGAAATAACCATGAAGTGAAAAACAGTTCCCTTTTTCTTTTCTTTCCTCCCTTCCTTCCTCCCTTCCTTCCTTCCTTCCTTCCTTCCTTCCTTCCTTCCTTCCTTCCTTCCTTCCTTCCTTCCTTCCTTCCTTCCTCCCTCCCTCCCTCCCTCCCTCCCTCCCTCCCTCCCTCCCTCCTTTCTTTCTTTCTTTCTTTCTTTCTTTCTTTCTTTTTTTGATTTTTCGAGACAGAGTTTCTCTGTATTGTTTTGGAGGCTGTCCTGGAACTCGATCTGTAGACCAGGCTGGCCTTGAACTCACAGAGATCCGTCTGCCTCTGCCTCCCGAGTGCTGGGATTAAAGGCGTAGGCCACCAACGCTCAGCAACAGTTCCCATTTTAACTGTGGAATTTCGCCAGGTCTTGTGCAGACGCCACTCTGTGTAACAGTGTTGATTTACCACTGCCACTTGTGTCCTGTGCCGCTTTAAAAATCTCGTAATAAAACTGAGAATCCATTAACTACAATTCATTCGTCCAATCATGAAAAAAAAGTTAGTGGTTGAAAACGTGGTGTCCCTCCCCCTCCTAGGGCATAATGGTGCACACCTTTAATCCCAGCACTTTGAAGGCAGTAGCAGGAAGACCTCCATGAGTTCAAGGCCAGTCTGGTCTGCATAGTGAGTACAGGGACAGAGAGAACTACATATTGAAATCATATCTCAAAAACAAAAGAAAAACAAACAAACAGATAAATAAGGTGGTTCTATTACTTATTATTGCAATTTCAATTCTGCCAAGGTAGCTGGGAAATTTTCTAATTCGTAAGATTTGCTCTTGGTTTTCAGTTTTGACCTCTACAGTCCATTTTTAAAATTCCCGAGTTAGGGGTGTCTCTGGCTTGCAGGACGTTGAGATGTGGCCTTTTTTTGTTGAATGAAGGTGGTGCCATGTGCTTGGGTGAGGGCAAGCCACAGGTGCCAGATCAATATAAAGAATCAATGAAACGAAGAGTTGGTTCTTTTAGAAAAATCAGTAAGGTTGATAAACCCTTAGGCAAATAAACTAAAACAGAGGAAGGAAGACACCGGGACATACACACACAGGAAGATCAAATTAATGAAATCAGAGGTGAAAAAAGGGACATAATACAGACAATGAGAAAATCAGAAGGCCATTCTTTAAAAACTGTACTCCATCAAAGAGGAAAATCTAAAAGAAATGGATCAATGTCTTTATGTAAAACTGACCAAAGTTAAATTAGGATCAGATAAGCAATTTGAGCAGACCCATAACTCGTAGTGAAATAGAAACAGTAATTTCAAGTCTGGCAGCAATGACAACAGAAGCCCAGGGACAAAGGGAATTCTACCAAATCTTTGAGGAAGAATTAACACCAATAATCCTCAATATGTCACAAGATAGAAATAGAAGAAATATTGCCTAATTCTTTTTATGAGGACACAATTACCCTGATACCTAAACCACACAGAGTCCCAATAAAGAAAATTATAGACCAGTTTCTCTTATCAATATAAATACAAAACTTTTCAATAAAATACCTCCAAACAGAGTCCAGGAACACATAAAAAGATAATCCACCATGACTGAGTATGCTTCATCCCAGAAATGCAAGGATGGTTCAACATGCATAAATTGATGAATGCTACTATATAAACAAACTGAAAAACAAAAACCACATGATCATCTCATTAGTTGAGGAAAAGGCCTTTGAAAAAATCTAATATCCCTTCATAATAAAAGGCCTAGAGAGGATCCAGAAACATACTTCAACATTACAAAGACAATTTACAGCAAGCACACAGCTAACGTCAACCTAAACAGAGAGAAGAAATTCAAGCATTATGCTAAAATGAGGAACAATACAAGGAGTCCACTCTCTCCATACCCTATGTATATAGTACTTAAAATTTTAGCTAGAGAAATAAGAGGACTTGAGGAGATCAAGGAAATAAAAATAAGAAAGGAAGAAGCCAAAATACATCTATTTGCAGGTGGTATAATTTTATATATAAATAACCCTAAAAACTCCACCAGGAAACTTCAACAGCTGTAATCACTTTCAACAAAGTAAATACAAATTTAGCACACATAATTTAGTAGCCTTCCTAAATACAAATGACAAGTAGACCAAGAAAGAAACCAGGGAAACACCACCATTCACAAAAGCCTCAAAAAAAAATTACCTTGAAGTAACTCAAACCAAGCAAGTGAAAGGTTACATATAAAAAGCTCCAAGACATTGAAGAGATCAATTGAAGAGGGTATCAGAAGATGAAAAGATCTCCCATGCTCATGGACCCATAGAATCAATGCAGTGAAAATGGCCATTGTACCAAAAACAATCTACAGATTCAGTGCAATCCCCATCAAAATCCAATGCAATTCTTCACAGAAAATAAAAGGACAATTTTCCAGCCTCATATGGAAACACACACACACAGAGAGAGAGAGAGAGAGAGAGAGAGAGAGAGAGAGAGAGAGAGAGAGAGAGAGAGAGAGCAAGAACAACTACAAAAGCCAGGACAGTTAGAATAATAAAGGAACTGCTGGTGATATAAAAATCCCAGATCTTAAGTTATACTACTGAGCTATTGTAATAAAAACATCATGGTTTTGAATAAAAACAGACTTGTTGATCAATGGAATTCAATTGAAGACCCAGATGTAAATCCACACACCCATGGATGCTTGATTAATGACAAAGAAGCTAGAAATGCACACAGGACAAAAGACAGCATATGGTGTTGGTCAAACTGGATGGCTTCATGTAGAAGATTACAAATAGTATCACCCTCCACAAAACTCAACTCCAAATGGATAAAAGTCCTCAACATGAGGTCAGATAAAAGATTACAAATAGTATCACCCTCCACAAAACTCAGCTCCAAATGGATAAAAGTCCTCAACATGAGGTCAGATAGAAGATTACAAATAGTATCAACCTCCACAAAACTCAGCTCCAAATGGATAAAAGTCCTCAACATGAGGTCAGATAGAAGACTACAAATAGTATCACCCTCCACAAAACTCAACTCCAAATGGATAAAAGTCCTCAACATGAGGTCAGATAGAAGATTACAAATAGTATCACCCTCCACAAAACTCAACTCCAAATGGATAAAAGTCCTCAACATGAGGTCAGATACACTGAATCCAAAAGAATAGAAAGAGGGAAATAGGCTTGAATTCATTGGCACAGGAAAAGATGTTCTGATAGACACTAATAGCACAGGCACCAAGATGAACTAAGAGGTAGGACCCCATGAAATTTAAAGCTTTTGTATGGCAAAGAACACCATCATTTGGAGAAAACAACTGGCTAAATAATGGGAGATCTTTACAAATTACTTGTCTGTTAGAATTAAAAATATGTAAAGAACTAAAAAAAATCTAAAAATCGGCTACATATCTAAACAGAGTTCTCAAATGATGAAACTTTAAGAGCTGAGAAACACATGTGGTACATTTACACAATGGAGTACTATTCAGCGGGAAAAAAATGGATTCTTGAAATTCGCAGGTAAATGGATGGAACTGGAAGAAACCATCCTGAGCGAGGTAACCTCAAAAAGACAAACATGGTATGTACTCACTCATATATGGATTTTAGACATAGAGCAAAGGATTACCAGCCTACAATCTACACCGCCAGAGGAGCTAGGAAACAGAGAGGACCCCAAGAGAAGAAAGCATGGTCCCCTGAAGAAGGGGAGGGGGACAAGGACCCTGAGCCAATTGGGAGCTTGAGGAGGGGGGAGGGAGGTGGGAAGAGGAGAGGGGTAAAAGGAGAGAAGGGAGTAGAACCGGAGGACTGAGACAGGGGAGGAATAGAGGAGAGCAAGAAAGGAGATGCCTTGATAGAGGGAGCCAGTATAGGTTTGGAGAGAGGTCTGGCATAGGGGAAATGTTAGGGGATCCACAGGGATGACCCCAACTAAGAATCTAGGTAGTGGTGGAGAGGTTGCCTTTGATGCCCTTCCCCTATAATGAGATTTATGACTACCTTGGTTGCTATTCCTAGAGCCTTCAACCAGTAGCTAATCTAAGCAGAAACAGGCACCCACAGCTAAACACTGAGCCAAACTCCTGGAATCCAATTGTGGAGAGGGAGGAGGGATAAGCAAAGGAGCCAAGATGGTGGTAGAGAAACCGGCAGAAACAGTTGACCTGACCTAATGAGAGCATGGAGAACCTAGTCATAAAGCTGGGGAACCCCCATTGGACCAAACCAAACTCTCTGAATGTGGATGCCAGCTAGGAAGCCAAGGCAGTCTATGGGACCTCTAACAGTGGAGCCAGTGTTTATCCCTAGATCACAAATGAACTTTGGGAGCCCATTTGGGAGGGATACTACTACAGCCCAGATACGGGAAGGAGGGCCTGAGCTTTCCCCCAAATGATGTGACAGACTTTGATGGTCCCCATGGAAGGTCTCACTATTCCTGGGGAGTTGGGGGGTGGGTTGGGGAGTCGGTGGGAAGCATGGAAAGATGGGAGGGAGAGGGAATGGGGGCTGGATATGTAAATAAGAGTGCTTCTAAAATAAATTTTAAAAATTGCATCCCAGAGTATTCTTTGACAAATGTTGTCATACTACCGTTGGCACAGTGGCCAGTGAGTCTGAAACATCTTTCATACTAGGCCAAGTCTCTTCAAAGACATAATTAGATACTCAGAAATTCCATAATCAGTGTGTACTTTGTAACAATTTTCACCCTTCTTATTTTCCACAGAGCTTAGCTCTCACCTGAACACTAACAGATCTTTCCATGAGTCTATTTGATTAAACATTTTCTGCTCATAATGTATCAATTTGAATCACTGGATTTGGACTGCCAATCAAGATCTTTGTAGGGTATGGAGGGAAGATGAAAACTCTATCAATAAATTTAATGGTTGAAACCATCTTGGAAAAAATTAATTGTCCCTGATGGTGAAATAGGCTGTTCCTAAAGCTGTGTTTATTCAATTCAAAGGGCTCACATCTGTTCCAAATCTATCTATTTTCAAAAATGAGCTGCTCATGGTAAGTTTTGATCTATTCAGTCATAGGCTTCATCATGAGACTCTGCTTCTCATCATGGTATAGACAATGCCTAATTTTGTTCACTGCTCTACATGCAATACTCATTGAGTATATATATCTAAGTTGGCATTTAATACAGTTAACAATAATAATTATTTCTCTTTGCTACTATTTTGTGAAATAATGGAGTTGATAGAGTTCTAGAACTCAAAAATTTTAGAATTACCCACTAGATAAAATTTAATTTTGATAACATGTATACTGCATCCAAGGTGTCTTTCCATCTAGGCATCATCATTATCGAGGTCCCGGAGACTGTATTCCCAGTCTCTACATTTAAATGAGGCCACATGGCTAATTTTAATAAATAGAGTGCAAGTGGAGTGACTTATGTCTCTTCTTGGCATCTTTCTCCAGTATCAGCTTGGATATAAAGTATCCTTGGGAACAAAGGATGAGGGAACCACAAGAAGGAAAGGAAATCACAAAATGGGCTATGCCCAACAAACTATTAAATACAAGGTAAACTTTTTGCAATGAACAATGATATTTTGAATTTGTTCTGGGTTTTAGTATTCCTTAGCATTTCTTTCAATATGTACATATGGATACACACAAATATATACCTTCCTGGGAAAATACTAGAAGCCTGCCCATCTGAAAGTTAAAAGTGGTGTTATCTAGTCAAGTGGAATAGGTTTTTTTTTTAAATCACCTCATTTTCTGTTTTTCTCCAGTGAATAGGCACTGTCACAATTAGGTTTATACCTAAAGGGAAGCCCTTGTCGTGTTCATTTTGTAATGATTACCAGACCTAATTTTCCTTCATCTTTGTTCTTGGGATTCTTCCTCTCTCTTGATTATTTGTCCTACCTTCCTTTCTCAACCTTGAAACTGGTAACACTTATTTAGTAACACATGACAAAACCAGAAGTAAGAAGTTATCTCTCCTTCTTCCTTGTTCATCAGGGGACCAAGACCAGAAATAGCCTTTGTTATGATGGAAGCTTCACTCCTGCCACTGGCATCCATATACCCAAGAAGTCTGGAGTGTTATGGTGGAGGTTCCACCCAGGCCTCCCCTACTTCCCTCCAAACCCTGCTGCATCTCAGAAAGCCCACCAAAGGACGACTCCTCCCCCAAGGATGGTCAAGACCACTCCCATAGGGTATTTAAACTGCCCCCCCTAGAAAATAGACATGTTATTCTCTAGTCTCTTCCACCTCCTCTCTGGGGGGCCATAAAGCCATCAGGGAGTGTTGCATCCATTAAACATGGGATTTTTTAAAAATTAAGTTTGATTTGGTCTGTTTTGGATTGCTGCATCAGCAGAGAGGCTTACAGGGGTGCAGAAACTTTTTATCTGGAGGTTCCACTGAGGGACTGTTTATCCCCCATTAGCCTAGGGCCACATGATGGGAAAACACTTTTCTCCCCTACACCTTCTCTCCACCAGGCTAAGACTGGCTTTCCACTGCATAAAGTTGTCCTTTCCAGGTCATTGCCTTAGAGGCCCAGGGCCTGCTGCGATTTTTGAAGTGTCCTGCCAAAGATGCAGCCCTTCTGGGCCCCTGACCTGTTACTAGGACAAGGACCTGCCTTGTCCAGTGGGAATCTTTCTTCAGAAGACGTTCTGTTCAAAGGAATGTCCCACATCCCCTCTGTTTTTGACCCAATGTCTACCACAGTGGACACATTGCATTTTACATTGGCTTTGTTTTCCAGCATAGACTTGTGAAATGGCCACTTACCATTCAAAGACAGATCCCCAAAGCCTAGGGTAACACTGCAGGTAGCGGTTTAGTCCATTACTTATCCTTTAGATATGGCAGATAACTACTCTGTTTTGACCTCTCACTCAGGTCCCACAGTTCCCTCTCCAATTCCTGTCACGGAGATGGATGGGAAGCCCTCATTTTCATTTCAGAAAAAGCTGGGACTGCTTTAGCTGAAAGCGCTGTCTCACTTCTGCTCATCTACTTATCCCTCAGATCTGATGACATTCGGTGACTAGGGAACTGATAACTCATTAGTTTATTAAGTTAAATTTCTTGCTAAAAGTACAGACAGGTGTGCCTCTTTTACAGACTTCATAGTCAGGGATTAACAGGTTTCAGATGCAACTTCAGAGTTTTACATTTCCTCTGTTTGTCTTCTAAAAATCTCCATGCCTTTTATTCAAAAGCCATAGCCTTTTACTATAACACCAATATGCAAATCTGTTCCAGCTATCTTACAGATGCCTGCCATTTCCTGGGAGTAGTTCTGCTTCTATATCAAGAAATCTGGTTTGATAAAAACAGTCTCCAGAACTCATTTTTACCCCACCCATTTTCAAGCATGTATTGCAGGTTCACTCTCCCCTGCCTGGGTCAAGGTGAGGCCACAGAGGTCCTCCAGATAATGTCAGCACCTGCATCAGCCCCTGAAACTTCACCTTCTCTGCCGCCTCGATGAACAGGTGCCCAAGGTCTAAGGATGGCAGCTAACTGAATGCCTCTTTGCTTATACCTCTGACTGATTGTGAGCTCACCAACTCCTGACTCTCCTCTTCCCCCAAATTGGTCCTTGTCAAAAGGAAGAAGCCAGACATGAACCGGTGTCCATATGCCCAAAGAGCCTGAAATGTTATGATGGAGGGCCCACCCAAGTGTGGGAACACCAGACCTTGAGCAGAGACCCACTTCCCCTTCTGCCTGGGAGTAGGCAGCTGTAAGACAATGTTTAGTAAAAACATGTTTACTAAAAACGATACAATAAGTTCCTGGAAAAGGCCTTCCCACGAAAACCGCCCTGACCTCGACCTTGTCCAAAGACTAACCGCACCTTCAAAACCCACACACATCCACCTCTGGAGTCAGAGCAGAACCAGCCAGGGTAGAGGAGAGAGTAGAAGCTTCTCTGGTGGGAGCTTTTCTTAGGAGGTTTTCTTGAACCTTTTTGGAGCCTGTTTAAAGTTTTCTTTATATCATTGAAGGAGTCTCTGTGTTGTCAATACCCGACACCCTCCGCACGTTCTCGGACACAGGCTGCGCAGCAGACCTGACAATTGGAGGTCCCACTAAGATCGTGAAAGCGAGGTAAGTGGACGGGGTTAAGAAACTATGGGGAATAGTTCCGGGAAGCTAGAATCATTACAGTATCAACTAAAAAAGTTACTTAAAGAACATGGGACTGCAGTCAAGTCTAAAACCCTAGAAGGCTTTCTAAAATCCATCGAACGAGCCAGTCCATGGTTCATTACTGGGGGAAGCTTAAATATTCCAGATTGGGAGGAGGTTCGCCGTGATCTTCATAGACTTTTACGAAAAGAGGGATCTGAGTCCTTGCCCCCTACGACATTCTCCTTATGGAGATTAGTGAGGGGAGCACTTTTGACAGATAAGGTTCGTCACCGCCAGGTAGTTCAGGACACAAAAGAGGCTTTTTTTAGAGTTACAAGAGACTGAGACTCAAGCCTCCTTGAGTTCAGGGGAAGAGAGTGAGGAAGAGACCGTGACTGAAACTAGAGGCTCCATTGTTAGTGAGGATGAGGGGGAGTCTCTTAGTAACAACAAAAAAATGGGTAGAGATCTCCGGGCACGACCCAAAAAAGAAGGACTCCGGTCAGAATCAGTTATATCCTTCTCTATCAGACCTAGAAAATGGAAGTAGCTCAGACTCAGACTCGTCACAGTCTGAAAAGGAACAGTTACTTGCTGAGATCGCAGCCCTTAAAAAAGAACTAAAAAAGATTCGAATTAAGGAAAGACAGGACAGGGAGAGAAACCCTTCCCCATACTCTGAAAAAAGGGACTCCTCCTATGAGATAACCCAGTCCTTCTCGGACCTGGAGGGAAGACCCAGAGGAGGGGTCCAATGCTGCCCGGTGGTGGCCCCAGTAATGGAAGTTCCAGATCCGAACAATTCTGGACAGGTCATTCGGCGTCATAACCCTTTAAATTTTAAGGATATAAAACAACTTAAAGAGGCAACTTTAAATTATGGAGCACAGGCTCCCTTTACACTTTCCTTAATGGAATCTTTTGCGTCTCTTAATTTGACACCTGGCGATTGGCAGCAGCTTTGCAGAGCAGCTCTGTCGGGGGGAGATTATTTGATTTGGAGAGGTGAGTTTCAGGAAAGATGCAGCCAGACAGCCCAAAGAAAGGCACAGGCCGGACAGCCCCAGAGAAATGTGGAGATGCTTACAGGGAGTGGTCAATACGCTACCATTCAGCAACAAATGCAATATGACATCGCAGTCTATGCCCAAGTGGCAGCAGCGGCCCAAGGGGCTTGGAAAGCATTGCCTTCCAAGGAAGGAGGGGATCATCTGTCCAAAGTCCTTCAAGGACCTTCCGAACCTTTTCAAGACTTCATAGACCGTCTCAGTCAGGTAGCAGAAAGAATATTTGGGGGCATTGGGCCTGCGATGCCAGTCATAAAGCAGATGGCATTTGAAAATGCAAATAAATATTGTAAGGAAGCCCTTCGCCCCTATCGCAATAAAAGTCTAAATGACTATATCCGGATCTGTAGGGACATTGATGGGAACTTCATCCAGGGCCAAGTGTTAGCTGCTGCTATTCGGCCCCAAGTGGGGAAAGAAAGACCTACTCTGGGAGGGAGAAAAACATGTTTTAGCTGCGGTAGGGAGGGACACTTCTGTAGAGAGTGCCCTCAAAATAGTACTACGGTTCTCAAGAGACCTGGTTTATGCCCCCGTTGTCGAAGGGGATATCATTGGGCCAATAACTGCTACTCTAAAACTGACAGGGAGGGAAATTTCCTTTCTGCTAATAATAATCAGGGAAACAGGAGGAGGGCCCCGCCCCAGGGCCCCAAAACCAATGTGTACGGGGCAATGACCCCTGCTCTGGGCAGTGGCAGGACTCATTTTCTCCCCCAGAGCAACCCCTTCATATGTCAGACCTCCTTAGAGCCACCTCAGGGAGTGCAGGATTGGACCTCGCTCCCTCCGCCCAGGCAATCCTAACACCAGAAATGGGGATCCAGGCCCTCCCTACTGGGGTGCATGGGCCATTGCCCCCAGGCACGGTCGGACTACTCTTGGGACTGTCCAGTACTATTCTTCGAGGCATCCAGGTACACCCCGGTGTTATAGACCAGGATAGTGAGGGGGAGATTAAAATAATGACATCAGTGGGCAGTGGGGTTGTTGCCATACCTGCAGGAGAACGGATTGCTCAGATACTCCTCCTCCCTACAGCTCCTTGTGAGGCTAGAAAAATTAAAGAGAAAAGGGGCAACCAAGGTTTTGGAAGTACCGGCCCGGCAGCATTTTGGGTAGCCACTATGGAGAACCGCCCCCAGCTTACATTAAAGATAGAAGGCAAGTCCTTTAGGGGCGTCTTAGATTCTGGGGCAGATTTTTCTGTCCTCTCAGATAAATTCTGGCCCCCCGCCTGGCCGAAAGAGGACGGGACAGTGACCCTCCAGGGAATAGGACAGGCTGTGCCCCAAAAAAGCCTCAGAATCCTAAAGTGGCAAGACTCTGAGGGCCACACAGGGCTTTTCCAGCCATATGTTTTGCCTGGCCTCCCTATTAACCTCTGGGGATGGGACTTCATGCAAGAAATGGGAGTGATCCTCACCACCCAGGCACCCAAGTCCAAAAGCAGGGGCCCCCAGATGACGCAAGGGAGGGGCTGGAGTTGTTCTTTTACATAGATTTCAATTAAGGGAGCTTCATTGCAACAGACTAATCATGACCTAGGGAAAAGGGATGACTGAAAGATGCATGTATGTTCTGAATGTATGGTGTGGCCACACTGGTATGTATGAAATGTGATTGTGAATGCATGAGTGTGAACTGCTTATATGATTAAAAGGATACTTAAATCCCTTCAAAAAATAGTTAAGAAGCTACCTAGATTGCTTTATATATAGCCAAAAGGAACATCCAGCCAGTCTGTTAATGTTTTAACAGAAAAATTTAAGATGCAAATGAGGCCTTGTCAGCTAGTGAGAGCTCTACAGGTTAGATTGGGAATGACTACTCACAGACTTCCAATAATTTTCAAAAGTTATTTGGACACAGTATAGTTTACAATCTTTGAGTGATTTTCAGAAGTTTTTGGGAAATATTTAATGGATATGTCCCTTTTAATGGACATCTACAAATAATCTAAGTAGTAATCCCAATTTACCTAGATAGTTAACCAAGGAGGGTAAACAAATCCTTCTACTGTTATGGTCCAGCTTCAACAGTTCAAAAACAATTTTTTTTAGAAAATAAAAAAGGGGGAATAATGTCCCCAGTCCCCACACGACTCATCAAATAATACACTCCTCATTCAAAAATTTTATAATGTGAATGCCAGTGAGCTTCAGACAGATTCTGGCATGATGGAACTTGAGCAACTATTGCTCAGGTCAAATGGAGACATCCATGAACTAGACAGTGGAGAAGACCCTAATTTGGGGTCGAGGGCATGTTTGTGTTTTCTTGCAGGAAAAGAATAAAGCTTTGGCAGCTGTCAGACCATTTAGTGAGATGCATGGAGCAGAGAAAAACTGGACCTGAGACCATGGGAGCCTACCTAAGCCAGTTTGAGTGAGATCTTCTAAATCAGTGTTCCTGACTCTTGATGTCATCGAATTTAGAGCCCAAGAAAGAAAGAAAACAGTTGGTTCGAGATTTCCAGTTTCTCAACAGACCTGCTGCATCAACCTTCCGGACCCATGAGTTTTCATCGTAAAGCCAACATAGAAAAAAAGGACCCATTTAAAGCATTTGGACATTGGTATGGACTGTGATTGAGTGGCAAAAGCCTCTTTTCAAGATTTGAACAGGACATGGTCACTTTAAATATCAGACTTAGTGGTTCCTGTTTCTGGAATCACGACTAGGCCAGTGTATTTTTCTGGAGAAATGCAACTTGTCCTAATGCGACAACTATTGTTCATATTTTTCATAATGCTACATGTGTAACATCAATGATTGTACCTAATGTATCTGTGCAAGTGCACTTTCTAAATGCTTTCCTGAGCAGATCTTGAAATGATTGGAAATTTTATCAAATTGTAAATGTAAATCACATGCGGGTTACCCTTGTAACAGAATGTAAATCACGTGCATGTTACCCTTATAACAGATGAAGGCTGGTAGAATGTTATGGCCCAGATCTGGTGATGGGTATGGTGATGGAGAGGCGCTATGTCATTGGGGGTCCTGGAAATGGTGGCAGTGGCAGTAGGCATTCTGGCTTTATGCCGAGCTCAAACGTGCCTTGTTCCAGAGGCAAGAGATCCGTAACCAAGTATTGCTTAGCTTAGGCCATGGCAATCCCGATAGCCATGAAGGTTGGTTACAGATGATTTAAGGTTGGGGTGTCTCCGACGATGGGCAACCTGTGGGGAAGACCCCTCCCACCTAAGACAGGGGTTCAAGGTCCCCCAAAGACGGGAAAGGGAGGGTGACCCTACTTGACCTAAGCCAGGAGTGCCTCATTTGAAAATAAAAAGGGGTGAATTGTGGGAACACCAGACCTTGAGCAGAGACCCACTTCCCCTTCTGCCTGGGAGTAGGCAGCTGTAAGACAATGTTTAGTAAAAACATGTTTACTAAAAACGATACAATAAGTTCCTGGAAAAGGCCTTCCCACGGAAACCGCCCTGACCTCGACCTTGTCCAAAGACTAACCGCACCTTCAAAACCCACACACATCCACCTCTGGAGTCAGAGCAGAACCAGCCAGAGTAGAGGAGAGAGCAGAAGCTTCTCTGGTGGGAGCTTTTCTTAGGAGGTTTTCTTGAACCTTTTTGGAGCCTGTTTAAAGTTTTCTTTATATCATTGAATGAGTCTCTGTGTTGTCAATACCCGACACCCTCCGCATGTTCTCGGACACAGGCCGCGCAGCAGACGTGACACCCAAGGCCTCCTCCCCAACCTCCCAACAAACCCTGCTGCATCTCAGAAGTCTGTCAAATGGTGAGCATATCCCCTAGAGATGCTTAAGACCACTCCCAGAGAGTATTTAAACTGTCCCCCAGAAAAATAGACATGCAGTTTTCTGGTTGCTCTTTCCTGTCTCCTCTCTGGGGAACTGGAAGGCCATACAGGAGCATTGTATCCATTAAATGTGGGCTTTTTCCAATTCAGTATGTTTTGGTCTGATTTGGATTGATACATCAGCGGAGGGGCTTATGTATCAGCGTGTATGAATTTTTCAGTCTTTACGATCAGTTGTGAGTCTGATCACACAGACTGTACAGCCTCTTTTTTTGTCACCCCCGAATGTAGGGTTACTATATATGGCAGAGGGCCTGCTCGACTGTGTGTGCCTTAGATTATTACATCAACATTAGCTGCTTTATCCTCTACTTTGCACTTGTGACTTTTCATTATGAAATACTTGCAATCAAAAATCATTGCAAGAATTATACAATGAATCTGTGCACTCTTCATCCTATCACCATCATAGTTATCTTTCCATCGTGTTTAAAAAATTTATTCTCTCTGGAAACAGAAGATAAACAGGTAGATGTCAGAAAAACTTGAAGCAAAGTTAAAGGCAATTATCAATAGTCATCAGAATTCATGGAAATGGATGTGACTATTTCCCTAATTCCTCCTACACTGAATCAGTTGTAGAGAGATACTCAGAGGTATGAGAATTTTTCTTGTAAGAAAGTTAATGATGCTCATTATAGGAAAAACCAGACATAGTCTTCATGCTCAACAGTGACTTTATTTAAAGCAAACTCTACGGCATGATTATCTCTGCTTCCAAATGCCCTTTTATTGGTCTCTGTAGTCATTAGAATCAGGGTCAGGTCAAAGCTGCTCAATATATCTGCCTCTACTGAATTCATTGGTCTTATCAGGCCAGGATCCCACCTGGACCCTTTCAGGAAAGTGACTCTCCAAGGTCCCCTCAACCATGGTGAATTCTGAATTTCATCATATACATCTCCTTTACATGCCCCACAGCTGAGGATCAAAGCAGAGGTCACGTCATTTGTATAGATTGCATTTTTCCCCAAGCATTAAGCTTCCCTGCCTGACAGCCTTAGGAAGCAGCTAATATTGTATTGACTGAGTCTAAGGCAGCATTACAAAGACCACAAGAAGTGCTGGCTGTATAAGAAGGTCTGCTTAGGATCAGATCAAACAGCTAAGGATGTACTGAACACTGTGGAGAAGTCTCATGACTCAAGCTCTCCTATTTCCAGCATATGTGGGGTTCCTCAAAGCCATTTATAGTCATAAGAAAACCCTGGAGGAACAACAATGCCAGTTTTGTAGCCAGAAATGCCAATGGACTGGTTCCTAACATGCTGACTCCTGAAGTTCTTCATTCTTTTATGGTTGGATGTGCTCATGTTCCTTACCAAGGACAATGACAATAAATACAGTACTGCTTCATTTACAATGGACCTCAGATCCAGAAAGTCTGAAGGAAAACATGAAATTTCAAATAGAGGTTATATAAGGTGATCATATTTCTTATGCAAATATCTGAATGAAAAAATAGACTGATATAAAACATTCACACAAATAAAATAAGTAAAATTAACTGTACAATATATCAATATTTGCAAACTGAAAAATTCTTTGAATCAAGAAGCAAACACTCTAAAACATAATATTTATTTAAAACACAATATAGTTCGTGATTGTAAGACAAAAAGGACTTAAAGTGGAAAAAATACAGTTTCTCAGCTGATTTTATTGACATCAGTACACAATCACTTGGTTCTCTCAAGGACAACATATGATATTACACAAAAACTTTGATTCCATTAAGTTTATTAATAAGATCCAAACATGGATTGTATTGATAAAGATAGGACAGAAAACAAGATTTAACTAGCTAATACAGAGAACCAAATGGATGATAAGATCTTGAGTTGGTGGAAATTTTATATTGGTAGTCTGTTTATTAACTAATATAAAAATAAATCTATCACAGGAAATATGATTCAGATTGAGGCAGTGTGAAACACCCAGTGGTGAGGAACATTACAGACCCCATGGCTTCCCGCCTGCTCACACTGTCTGCCTGCTTTGGAATCTTATCTCCTCTAGGACTCTTCACAGCAAGGGGTTTGCATTTTGTTCTTGGCCTGTAATCAGCCACCACCATCTCCACATTTATCAAAAGCTCCTTCTTTTAAGAGAGTTACAGAACTTAAGAAAAAAATCAGCTGGACGGTACTACAAAGACAGAGAAATACTTCCATGTGGGTTTGGGCATCAACAGACTCAGACAAGCATAGAAACAGGAGAGGTACCACCGAGAAGCACTGGGGTCAAAGGTCATAGAAAATACAGGGACTGGGCAATGTCAGAGGGTAGGGCTGTGATCACACTTGCATGTTACACCTAGGAAGGAAGATGTGGTGGAGAGTAATTCCTTTGACACTGCTTGTGAAAAAGACAGATAATTGTCAGGTTGAACGATGGGTATTGAAATAACATGTAATGTAGGGGGAAAAAAGATTCTTCTCGTTCTATGTGACTTGTCGAACTTTCAAAGCAGCTAGGTCAGGTTCATTTTATTTTACTAATCACAGACACAGAACATCAGCTTTTATAGGGGAACTCTTGAGAACCCCAGTGACATTGCTCAGGTACTCTGGGAAGGAAAATGGAGGGAGTGTGTAAAACAAAAATCTCCATGCTCTTCACGCCCATCTCTTCAGGCCCAACATGAACATAGTCTTTAACCTGACTTTAAAGAACAGTCCCAGATTCCAGACTCTGGTGTCACCAAGTACAGCAGTCACATGCTCTGGGAGCTCAGCACACTCCCAAGAAACAGAGAGCACAGCAGCAACCTGAGAGAGAAAACGCCATGCAGAGCAGAGGAAGTAGATGTCCCACACTCCAAAGGTTCTGGTTTATAAGGTCTTCGGATATCAGGAGGCAGTGCTGTCATCCCTTGAATCTGAAAAAGACAAAGGCAGTTCCTGTGGGCAACTGTGTAAGAGCAGGGCTGTGGCCCAACTCACTTCAGTGGCTTGAAAGAGAAGGGTAGAACTGCTTGGGAAGGATTAGAAGGTGTGGTTTTGTTGGAGTATGTGTATCAATGGGAATAGGCTTTGAGGTTTCAAAAGTCCAGGCTACTCCTAGTTAGCGTCTCTCCTCTCTCTTCTCTTCTCTCTCTCTCTCTCTCTCTCTCTCTCTCTCTCTCTCTCTCTCTCTCTCTCTCTCTCTCTCTCTCTCTCTCTCTCTCTCTCTCCTGTCTCTCTCTCCTACCTGGATAAGAATCTAAGATCTAAGCTCCCAGCTACTGCTCTAGCACCATGACTGCCTGCCTGCCTCCCGGTTCCCCACCATGATGGCCATCGGCTCACCCTCTGAAACTGTAAGCCTCCAATAAACTCTTTCTTCTATAGATTGTTACAGCAGTGATGTCTTATCACAGTAATTAAAAAAAAAAGAACTAAGACACTTGCTTATTCACTTCCACTTCTGGTGGAGATTAGGGGATAGACTATACTTGCTGAAGGAGCCACGTGTCAGAGGCAGCAGGAATGTTAGCCCTGGAAAGGGGGAGGGGTAAAAGGACAAGGCACTACTTGCAAAGAGTTACAAGCTGGTCCCCGGGATTTCTAAGCTGCCCCATCGACCCCACTTCATCACAACTACAGTTTCAGAATAAGTTTCTCTCTTCAAAGGGATTTCATAGGAATCAGAGGTTATCCATCATCTCAAATGATCACTATGTAAATTACATGATCAAATATGAAAGGATACCCAGACCACTGTTTGATGGATGGTAACCTGAAGCTTATATTTTTTTCTTCTTTGGAATTCAGACAAAATGTGACAACTGGGTTCCCAGAGGATAAAAAACGGGGCTTACCGACCACTCCGCATTGTCTGTCTTGGAACATCTCACGTTCACGGGCAGGCTAAGCACAAGCTTATTGAAGGATAGACCTTCCTTTTTAGTCCATTTAAACTTGTTCATTGCATCCATGAAAGAAAGGTTTTTATATTGCTTAGGGCTCTTGATAATGAAAGGCCATGTCCTGAAATTAAATAATCACAATTACATTCAGTACATCACATTACAGTATAGTACATTTTGTATTTCCTATAATTTTCAACATTTTAACATAGACTTCATACATGCTCATTTTTAATACAAAATAATTCCATATAGCATTTATGAACTCATTAGTTGTTGCAAGAATCTACTCCAAATAAGGTTTTTTTCTTTTACATTTATTTATTTTGTACATATGAGTGTTTTGGTTGCCTATATGTATATATACCACGTGCATGTCTATATGTATGTATACCACATGCTGTCTATATGTATGTATACCACGTGCATGCTGTCTATATGTATGTATACCACATGCATGTCTATATGTATGTATACCACGTGCATGTCTATATGTATGTATACCACGTGCATGTCTAGTGCCAAGGGAGGCTGCTTGAAGGGGTCGTTTTCCATGAAATCACAGAGTTATGGACGGTAGTGAACTGCCTGTTGTGTCCTAAGGAATAAAGCTGGAGTTTCTGCAAGGACAAGTGCTCTTAACGGCTGAACAGACCTCTCCAGCTAACAAGTGAGGAGGCTCTTAAAGGAATGATTCATCTTCTTTTAGATGCAACTGGCTACTTTATTTTTATTGTCAAGTGAAATCATAGGCAATCTTCATTTGGAGTGTTCAGTTCCACACATTGATCGAATTTTGTTGCTAGGTGATTCATTATGTTTTCAGAGAGATTGTTTCTGTTCAAATTCCCTTTATTATTGAGACTACACACGTCTACAACAAAATAGGATCCTATAACTATATGATCATCCCCGTGTCCCCAACACACCCCCTCCCAATATCATGTCTTTTCCTTTTCTTTCTTTTTTACCCACTAAATCCAGTTAGTGCTGAGCACAGACCTTGACCAGAAAGAAGCCTAGCAGTTTGTATATTCTGCCATTTAAACTTTGCTGCTATTTTTACATGTAGATAGTTTTACATTCAATATTAAATAACATCTACCTTCGAAGAGACACGGTATCTATACTGTAAATAGAAAAAAAAAACAACTTTGTAAATGGAAAAATGGAGGTGGAACAGGGCTGGGATTGGAAGTATCTGCCTGCAGTCACCGGAAACGCCAGCAGGGGACGCCTGAACTTTTATTGAGGGGTTTCCTGTGATTAAAGTGGTGGCAAATGCGACCTTCCTAGGCTTTGCTGGCCAAGGTGAACACTGTGAGCATTCTGTAGGGCTGACTCTAAAATCTTTGATTCTAAAATAAGCCAGTAAGTTAATATTTATGGAGATTTTTTCCTCCAAAAAGCAAAAGCTGTAACTATGGGTGTTGGTAGGACAGCCAGGGAGACAAGAGCAAACCGAATGGCTCATCTTGGAGCCAACGCTGGAGGACTGGGAACCCGCAGAGGCAGTACGGGCCTTTCTGACCTTCTGTGCTCTCATACTTTGTCTCTCTTGACTCCGCATAATAAATGTCCTTTTTGTCACCTCTAACCAAAAACCTTCCAAGTTTTCTAACACAGCAAGATTACTCCCTGGAGAACTGAGGAGGGAGAAGGAGAGAAACATTGCAAAAGAAAATATGCTTATTATTTGTTTGAAAAGACTAAGATTTTCACCAAAAACAGTGGTGGGATTAAATGAACAAATTCAATTAAAATAAATCAATAAACAAACAAGTATCCTGCTATAGTGGATGTAGGATTCAGTTGGAAGAATAGAGAATGCTGTAGAAATTAAATTGTGTATTTCAGGTGTGTCTACCCAGATATATTTTTTTCTTGTAACACAGCAAAATTTTCTACTACTCACAGTGGTATAGGGTGTATTTTAATTTCCTTTGCCAAAAGTAAGCAATTTTATTTGTAAATTCGGTTCATTCAACGAGCCATTTAAAAATGTAATAACTTTGGACATGGCTCTCCTGCTCTGTATAACGTTTTAACACCAGATGGAAGAAAATGACTTGTAGTTGCTAGATTCCGCATTTGCCTGGAACCCCACGGCTGTTGCAAAGGTCCTCCTGCTAGAGTCGTTCTTGAGATCAGCAAGAGGTGCGGGAGAAGGAAAGAAAGTGGCAGCTTCTGCCAAGAAGAAGGTCCAGGTCCATACAGTTGAACGAATAGTGTTACAGATTCTCCCTCCATCACACAAACAAACAAATGGTCAAATATCAGTAAGGCAAACGGGGTGCTCATTAATGGACTTTCACTCCTGGCTACGGGGAGTAACAGACACCAACTTCCTATGAAAAAACGCCAACACTCATTAACAAAGCTGTACAGAATGTCTGGGCTGGGAGACTGGAAAACAGCAGAAATCTATGACCCCAAAAGAAATGAACACAGGTCATATGCGAACACTGTGTTCACCCCAAGTTACTGCAGAAAAGGAGAATTTCCGTGCAATAAAACAACAATCTCGATGAATTAAACAGACAAAAGTCAGAATGAGGGAGTCTGGAATCACTGCAAGTTTCAAAGTAGAATCCTACAGGGGAAGCTGTCACACACACACACACACACACACACACACACACACACACACAGAGAGAGAGAGAGAGACAGAGAGACAGAGACAGAGAGACAGAGACAGAGAGAGACAGAGAGAGAGAGAGAGAGAGAGAGAGAGAGAGAGAGAGAGAGAGAGAGAGAGAGAGAGAGAGAGAGAGAGAGCCCTGTAAATCTGTAGCACGGGTAACTGGATACATGCTTGAGTAAGGAGACAATTAAAGGTGAGATTGCACAAGGATTACAAAAAGTAACTGGGGAACTATTTTAAAAAAACAAAAACAAAACAACAATTCTGAGAACTCCCAGAGCTGGTACACATTTCAGTTCCAACTAGCCAGAGCAGAGGAGACTCTTTGTTGATGACACAGGCATTTGGTGACATGGCACACATACATCTCAGAGACCTGAGAGTGAATCAGGCCTTAGTGGTAAAGATATTATGTTGCTCTAAACTTCTATTCAAGAGTCACACTGACAAGGCTATTAAAGAATTAGAGATAGTACAGTGCCAATCATCACAAAATATATACATATAGTCAAAAATTACTAAACACATGAGCAAGTATGTAAAGACGAACCTTAATCTGACGACAAACTAGACAAACACCAAGATCTGGAAATTGCAGAGAGGCAGGTTACAAATCAGCACTCAAACATATTAAAATATAAAATATAAATATTATTAACAAAGGTGAAGACCATCTACACTAAAAACTATAAGGAAAACTACACTAAAAACTACTGAGGAAAAAATGTTCCAATGAGTGAAGCATACTATGTTCATGGAATAGATTTCCTATGGTTAACATATCAGTTCTTTCTAGTTGATACAGGAACTCCATACCACCCACGTAAATCTCCTTTGGTCTTTAGTGTTTGCTTGCTTGTTTTTAAACGTCTCGTCCAGGGATGGAAACAGGGGAAGTTATATTACTAATTGAGGATGTCTGGTTTTTATTTGGTGGCTAATGGGTTCCTTCTGTGTGCCCTGAGATTTCAGTAGAGTTTCCAATAAGATTTTTTTTAGGTTTCTGTTTGGATATTTATTTTAAGAAATTGACAAATTGTATTACTCTTATATGTGAAAATATAATGAGGCTAGACTATCAGATTGATTTGGGAAAAGGTAACAGCAAGTGGGAGTTTACAGACTCTATTCTGTACTTAAAGTCTTCTCTAGGACTGTAAAAACCAAGTGTGTACTAAAGCAAATCTATGTATACAGCCATAAACAGAGTCCAGGGCAGAGTCAGGGTATGGTCAAATGACTGTGACAAAAATTCCAAATTTCGTAGTAAAAAGGCAGTTTTCAGGCCTGTGAGATGGCTCATTGGGGAGATGCCACCAAGCCTGACAACCTGAGTTCTATCCCTGGGGACCACATGGTGGAAGGGAATAACTGATTCCTACAAGTTGTCCTAAACACACACACACACGCACACACACACACACACACACACACACACACACACTTTTAAATAAGTAAAATCAATTTGCTTTGGATTTACCTTGTGCTACAAGAAAAATCCATTCCAAATAAATCATCAGTCTAAATGTAAAAGCCAAACTCTAAAATCTGAGAGGGGAATATATTCACAATGTACAGTTCTTGGAGGGGGTTTCAAAAGTCAAAACAAGACACAAATTGACAGAAGGAACCTCAGCAAACAGTTAAAATAGAGCTATGGATCGAGAGAGTTCATCTACGACTCGCTATCTAAAAAGACAAAATCCATGATATAAAGAACTCTTAGAGTTCAGTGAGAAAACAAGTGATTCAATCTAACAACATATGAAACATATGTAAAAGCAAAAAGGGATCACACAGCAGACACACTCATAAATGATTTAAGGGAACTTCCTGTCTTGCTGTAATTCTGAAGATTTTCCATTGAGGGCTCTGGGAATGCAACATGCCAATCAAGGGAGTGACTGACTGGAAAATGTCAGGCATGGTTCTAGCAGCCCTTGCTGTGGTCTGAAACTGTATTTCCACAGTGATGGGCCTATAGGAAGTAGATCCGCCCAGGGTAATGTTACTCGGTGAGAAAAATGTATTGCATAGAACGGCCACAAATACCAATGAATCTCAGAATCATTATTTAAAAAAGAGCCAGACACACATAAGCACATGCTATATCTGCACTTATATAAAATGCAGAAAAGAAAAAATTAACATACAATCACACACACATGCGTGCACGCACACACACACACACACACACACACACACACACACACTTGTAACAGATTCTCATCTTCCAAGAACTTTATGGAGGAGGTGGGATTGCTATGTCTCTTTGTGTTGTGACTGGGTAGGATAGGCAAGACATTGTTGAAACTTCTAAGACCACATTTAAGATAGCTATACTTAATTTTAAATTATGCTCCCAAGCAATTGACACAATTGATATTCAAGAAGAAAACAAAAACAAGATATCACACGATGTCATAACCTTCTGATTGTTAATGAAGGATGATGGGCAATCTGTCTCAGTAATGCACACCCCTCGTGAATGACTGGAAGGAACACAGCCAGATGAAGTCTCCTAGACAGAGGGCAAGTCTCCAGGGTGGCAATAGACTGGACACCCCTGGCCAAAGCTGACTCGTTCCACCATGAAAGTGATTCAGCTCACTAGAGAGAAGGTGGCTTCCAACAGTAGTAATAAATCCAAGGCAGAGACAATACACGCATTCAACCAGAGAATATCCAGTCCCACCCTACAACCCTTTCCTCTCAAAATATGTGTGCAGGAAATGACTCATCTAATCCTCCAGCTGTGGTGTGGCAAGAAGAAAGCCTAGGTTCAAATATGTTTGATGAGGTTTTGGACAGACGCCCTCAAAATAAGCAAGAAATGAAATGGGAACCATGAAACCACAAGGCTAAAGAAAATCACATGGTACAGCTTATAAAATACTTATAAAATATAAATTAAAGGGGGTTATAGACATTGCTCAGAGGTTAAGAATATGTATGTCCTTTCCAGAGGACACAAGTTCAAGTCCCAGCACCCACGCCTGGCAGCACGCTACTGCCTGTAGCTCCAGCCCCAGGGGTTCTGAGATAACCTTCACTCGTGTGCACACATGCTCCCATATGCACATAATTAAACAAAATAAAAACAAATCTTTAGAAATACAGGAAAACTGAGCTTAGAAGAAAGTAGGAACAAATGAAACTGGAGAAAGTTATAGAAATTGTTTCCTCTTGCAGCTTATTTTAATTATGGGAGTTTAATAATATGGATTTAATAAATTTAATTTAGCGATTAAATCCTCAAGTACAAGGTAATAAAGCAATAGAATGAGAGGCAGACTACAGAGCAAAGGAAATAAATTAAAGACAAAGTAAATTATAATAAATAAAATGTGTAAGATGAATACTGAGAAATGTTAATGTTGAAAGAAAATAGTTGAAGCCAGGTTTGGAGGTTCACTTCTATAATTCCATAACTGAAAGAGTGAAGCAGGAGGATTGTCATTCGTTTGAGGCCAGTCTGGACCACAGAAAAGCACTGTATCCTAGCTGGTGCCTCATAAAAGGAAAACATTTTCTTGAAAAAGAAAAAAATATCTGAGGAAAATTCTAACTAGATTAGAAAAATATAGATATAATACAAGAAAACAAAATACTATTTATCATATGATAACCCACAGCTAACTTTGCTTTGGAGAGTAATTCTTCCTGGCATTCCAAGGGGTTAAAAACCTCAATGTAGCATTTTCAGGGATAACAGAAATCAGGGACACTGACAAAGTCCATCAGGCAGCCAGAGGAATCTGTGGAGATGCTCTGACCATGGTGAGCATAAAAGACAGAGCAAGGTGATGTGGGATGTTTTTCCATACTCTGTGAGTATGTGTTGCTCTCTTGGTTGAGAAATAAAGCTGCTTTGGCCTATGGCGAGGCAGGATAAAACCAGGCAGGAAATCCAAGCAGAGATACAGGAGAAGAAGGGCAGAGTCTGAGAGACAACAGCCAGCTGCTAAGGAAGCAAGACATGTAAAAACTAAAGTAATAAGCCACAAATCACATGACAAGGCATACTTTTAAAAAAAACATGGGCTAATTTAAATGTAAGAGCTAGCTAATAATAAGCCTGAGCCACTGGCCAAGTATTTGTAAGTAATTAAGCCTCTGAGTGATTATTTGGAAGTGGTCACAGGGCTGGATAGGGCAGAGAAAAGCCTCTGTTTATAGCTAGGTGCATCCATTCATTTGTAAACATACGGCCATTTGTTTTATAAACATCTGTTAATAAACACACAGTTAGGATATTCTTGAAGTAGAGAGCAATGTGGTGCGACTATTTAGGAAACTAGAGGTATAAGTCAATGGTAGATCACTTGCCCACCATGTGTCAGGCTATGAGTTTGATCTCCAGTATTGTAATACACCAACATGCATGCATGAACACATACATGTGTGCCAAAATCTAACCACTCAAATATTTAAACAAATTATACCCTTATGTTTTCAGAGGTTTGAACTTAGGCTCTCATACCTGGCAGCAAGTGCTTTTTTTCTCACTGGGCCTCCTCATTGTCCCCTGTCCTAGTGGTTTTTCAGAATCACATTTCATGTATTATTTTGATGTCTACCAATGGCTTACTCATCCTATGTACTTTTGCCTAATCACACCATATTTTAATTTTGAGAGGTTTGAACTTCAAGAAAGTTCTTACACGAACAGACTGGGAAGAGGATATTGTACTGTGAAGCCCAATTTTCCCATTTATGGTATACTGTGCAGTGTCAAGTAGTTTCCTAATCTTTGCTTCTGTTTTGTCCTCTATAGAATGGAAGTTCCTATCCTTAAAAACACTCTAACACCAATGACAATTTATGCTGGAGAGGATGTGGTGAAAGGGGGACACTCCTCCATTGCTGGTGGGAGTGCCAACTGGTTCAGCCACTTTGGAAATCAGTATGGAGATTCCTCAGAAAAATGGGAATAAACCTACCACAAGACCCAGCAACTCCACTCTTAGGCATATATCCAAAAGATGCCCATTCATACAACAAAGATGTCTGTTCCACTATGTTCATAGCAGCTTTATTTGTAATAGCCAGAACTTGGAAGCAACCTAGATGTCCCTCACCTGAAGAGTGGATAGAGAAAATGTGGTACATCTACACAATGGAGTACTATTCAGCAGAAAAAAATAATGGAATCATGAGATTCGCAGGCAAATGGATGACACTAGAAGAAACCATCCTGAGTAAGGTAACCCAGTCACAAAAAGAGAAACATGGCATGTACTCTCTCATATATGGATTTTAGACATAGATCTGGGGAGTGCCAGCCTACAATCCTATGGCCAGAGAGTCTGGGAAACAGAAACTTCATTTAGTGGCTGATCGAAGAAGAGGCAGACTCCCTTGGTTAAGTACTGAGCTGAACTCAAGAAAGCCAGTAACAGAGAGGGAGGACCGATGATCAAAGGGATTAAGACTGGACTGGTTTAACCCCCAGAAACAGCTGACCAGACAAAGGTTAACTCTTGAATCCAGCATGGGACTGATCAAGACCCCCTGAATCTGGGTGTCAGTGAAGAGGCCTAGGGAATCTATTGAGCCTTGGGCAGCAGATCAGTACCCATCCCAAGTATACACACGGACTTTGGACTCCCATAGAATAATGTGAGGTGCACTCTCACCCTGAACTCTTGGGGAAGGGTCTAGGCCCTGCCCTATATGAAATGACAGACTATGCATACCCCCATGGAGGGCCTCACCCTCCCTGGGGAAATGAGGGGATAACGGGGGGGGGGGTTTGGGGGGACGGCATGGGAGGAAGGGAGGGAATGGGAGAGGGACCTGGAACTAACTTGTGAAGCAACCTCGTTTCTTATCTAAATTTAAACTGGAAAATAAAATTAAAAAAAAATAAAATGCAGGCACGAAAAAAAAAAAGAAAGAAACTATGGGGAATAGTTCCGGGAAGCTAGAATCATTACAGTATCAACTAAAAAAAAAAAAAAAACAAAAACAAAAACAAAAAACACTCTAAAAATCTGTGCATATTTTTGTCCAATTGCACCAGTCTTTTTCATTTTGAAACTATTTAACTATCAGAAAGATCTTCCTGTTAAGACAAATTACATCCTCTATAAAGTTCCGCCAACCATCATTATGCTTTGTGCCAATGTTCCTGAGAGCACATACTCTTTTTCAGCATCTTCTGTAACATATCCTTAGCATGATGTCATGCCTGGGTCCAAGGTGCCCTTAGTTTTAAGTGGACAGTCACAATCACTTCCTGATCGGTTCTTTTACCCCATCTTATCTTCCTCTGGTCCTTCTCACCCTAAACAAATGAACTTGTCTATCTCATAGTGGCTTCTTTTTGTACTACTCATAATGGCCTCTGTGGTCCAGTTTACTGATGCCACAGCTCTGTGGTGTCAGTAGTCTTTGGTGTGCGGGCACAGTCTCTGCCACAGTCACTCTGCTCCAGCCAAGTCATCCTCTTGCTCATTCTCAAACTAAGCAGAATCATGACATACACACACATTGTTCTCTTTTTTCTGCATTCAATACCATCGCAGCCTGGAGGTCTCTGCTCACATGTTACCTTCCCAGAAAGGTTTTGACTCTCCTGCTGGCAACAGTAGCTCACTTCCTTCATTATTTTCTAACAACCATTACTGTTTAAAATTTAATGCCCATCTGTCTGTCTATTATATCACCCCAAGCTCTAGAATATAACCTTAAGAGGAGAAGAAAAATCTTTGTATTCAATTATACTAGTTACTATGATATGCAGTCATACTGCATTTACAGAACAGGCCTGAAATTGTTGTTCCTAACACCTGCTTCTTACCTGCACACGAAGGCACACAACCAGAATCCTAGCACCTGGGAGGTAGAGGCAAGAGGATCTCAAATTTGAAGTCAACCCAAGTCATTGCAGGACGTCCCTGTCTAAAGTCTGACCACAAGGTTCACTTCTGGCTATAGGCTAGCAACTTAGCGAGCAATCTTGTAGACCGACATAGAACTTCCTCTAAACGATCAGAAGGCTCAGCACTATAGTCAAGGTTCATTTTCAATTGTCAAGTCTGCAAACTGGGCATGCATGAGGCAGACAGTACTGCAGGAGCATCCCCAGTAAGGAGTCCAGCACAGCTGCTCTGTGGAGCTTTTCTAGGAGACTTCTCTTCAGGGATATTATCAAAAGTGGACGTGTGTTCTGGAAAGGCTGTTGAGAGCTTGAGTGCTTTCTGACTTTGCCTTTTCCTTTGTATCCTTTCTTTGTAATAACTTTGCTCAAGAGTACAGCTAATGGCTGGATCCCTTAGGTCTTCCTAGTCACCAGTGATCCCAAGAGTGTTGTGGAGGAACTTGGACATAGCAACCAAGTTCCAAGCAATCAAAAAGAGAGCACATAAAATAGCCTATAATGTCTCAGTATGCAGATGCGACCTGCTCTTGGAAACCTATGATCCACTGCCACTCACGTGACGGGTCGGTAGATCTCCTTCACACCAATGAACTGCAGCTGTTCCATGATGTCTGGGATGCTGGCGCACCGGGTAAGGTTGATTCTTGGATAATAAAGAAGGTATGAGAGACACATCTCGTTCCTGGTGCTTAGTCCTCCCTGAAAATGGAGATGCTTTATTTTGCACAGTTTCCCCCAGCTCTCGCACACAGACCACAAAGCTAACAGTGCTATACAGATCCCCAGCTCTGACATACATTTGGTCTTTACCATTTACAAGTAACAGCTTATTATCATTTCCTATGGCACTGAGGATCAAAGCCAGGCCTCAGAGTTGGTGGGCAGATCACTACTGCTAAGTTCTAGCCCAAACCTCTTTTTTTAAAAGTTTTAATATGGGGTCTCACTAAGTTACTAGGGTTGTCCTTGAAGTCAGAATTCTTTTGCCTCTGCCTCTCAAGTAGCTGGTTTGGAAAATTATTAACTTAAAGGGTTTTTAACTTTCAAAATTATTGAAACATTAAAATTAATGTTATTTCTATGTCTTTAAAGGGTGCCTCTCTAAGATAATCTATTGAAGTCCATAAGAGTTCTATTGAGGTGATACAAACTTGTGCCACAGTAGACATTTCAGAAGTTCCTGGTGCCATTTGCACGTTACAGATCGCTTTGTTGGAATTATTCAGGGTTGTGAGGGTGAGAGAGAGTCTCATGGAGCCCTAGCTGTTTCTGAATTCCTTATCCTCTTGCCTCCACTTCCCATGTACTGCTGGAGCTTTTTCTCAGCCAAACTGAATTTTCTATATTACTTTTAGGTACATACATACAGCAGGTCCACAGGCAACACCTTTTAAATATAAGCAGGTAACATCCCAGTGTATTTTAATGAAAACTTCAACTACCTGCAGAATCTAGAGTTGCTTCAATATTTTCTGCTGTCCAGTTTTCAGCCAAAAGTTATTAAAGAAACACTGGACTGTTGTTTTTACTCAAGAAAAAAAAACTCACTAGTCACAGACTGTGAGGAGATATAGAAGTTGGGTTCAGAAAAGACTGTAAGGACTAACTAGTTAAAGGCAAATATGATCAGAATGAGGGAAGCATTCAGGAGTAACACTAGAAAGAGAAAATCCAGACAAACGGGAGTTTAAGGGATGAAAGTCCACAAGATGAGTTCAACAGCATGTTCACTATGACCCAGGGAAGAATTAATGAATTTTAAAGCTGATTGATAGAAATGATCCAAATAACAGAGAGGAGTGAAGTTATAAAAAGGCTAATTTATGGCCGGGCACCGTGGTTCCTGCTTTTAATCCCAGTACTTGGGAGGCAGAGGCAGGGGGATCTCTGTGAGTTCAAGGCCACTCTGGTCTCCAGAGTAAGTTCCAGGACAGCCTCCAGAGAAACCCTGTCTTGAAAAAACAAGAAAAAAGAGACTAATTTATTTTTATTATTATAGGCAGTTGATCATGCCAGCATCCTAAAATAAAAAGGCCCACAATGCCTCACTTATCCGAATGTCCTGTCCATCTCACTTGGCATCTGACTCTCCTTGGCAGTCTTTCCTATTCTTAGCCCTTTGCTCCTCCAAGTACACTTTTGATGCATGTGCACAAAACGAGAAAAGAGAAAATCTTAGCGGTAACTAGGCAAAGGTTTATTAATGAACATGCTAAACTCCCCAAAATCATGACATTTCCCTAAATTTATTTTACTGGAATCACAGAAATTAATAAACTGCTTCCTTTTATTTAGTTTTTCTTTTTTTGGTTTACTGATTTTTTAAAAATTTTTTATTGCTGTATATTAAGTAGTACACAGTACCGTGTTTACTAGGGATATTTTATATAACTGTGTAATATATTTTGAGCATAGTGTCCATGAAGACTGTGTCTCTTAATTTCTTTAGCTGCTATTTACTGTCTCACACAAATATCTATATTTTTATCTATGCGATTAACCATATCTAATGTTGGATTATATTTCTATAAAACATCTTCTTTTCAATTATTTAACCTCAAGATTGCTCTTTGACATCAAACTGCAATTACTTTGGGAGGTTTGGATGTGTTTTACTCTTTCACATTTTCCTTCGTGGTATTTATGGTTCTTTTTTTATTCTTTTCCAATTAGACGCAATGAAGTTTCAACACAACACCCAATAGAAATGGTGCTAAAATATGTCCCTGCATTTTTTATAAATGTGAAGAAATATCTTTAATATTTTATTTAATATTAGCTACAGATTTGATCATAGTTAACTTTGATCTAGGTAAGGTGAGTCCCCATAACCCTGGCTATTGCCCTTTTTCTGGCTGGTTCCTCCCTCTGCCTCCAAGCAAGCTTTAATTGCCAGAATACAAACAAAATACTACATAACACTTCCCCATAATAGCCTTACATTTTATGAAGTTTTTATACGCCTCTTTTAGATTAGTCATACCTTTTTCCTTCACCCTCTTAACTGGCAGAATCTATTTTATGACTTTTTAGCTTTATATTCTTTATCTAAACCCCAACAAGTTATAACAGACTTATATATAAAGCAGGATGCAATCTGTCAATATTTTTCAAAGCATGTATATTGGTCTAGTTCATGCCTTGTATATAGCTTTAGAGTGAAGATTTAAAAAATGAGCTGGTAGGAGATGACCTCTACTTGTGTTTCTAACAGAGACCAAGCAAGGCATGAAATATCTATTTCTTGAGAGTTTGGCAGAAGTCCTCAGTAAATCTGTTGGCACCAGATTTCTCTTTGGGTAAGAAGCTCTGAGTTCATGTACTGTATTCTTCCTTTTGAAGTCTAGGTTTATTTAAGTAGACACCTAGGCAGACCCAAGTAATGTGGTGACGAGTTAATGTCTTATCTATTTGGTGAGGACTAAGATAAGGAAGGGTAGCTTTCCCAAAGCATCAATTACAGTCGATTCCACAGTGCTACCAAGGTTTGCAGTCTGACAGAACACTAATGCAGCTCTTGTCTCACCTCTATGATGCTTCATGCTGAAGACTTTCAGAGCTTTGTTTCAAGATAGGAATTGACTCCTTGTCTTTAAAATCAGCAGTTATTTCTTCCTCTTTTTAAATGAACTTTAAGAATCATATTTTCTTACCCAAGTCATCCCAGATCTGTCCTTGGTGTTGTACCGACATTCAGTAATCAGGTTATCTCCCTATAACAAAAGTAAGAGTCTTCAGGTTAGAGTCTTATGCCATTTTGTTTGTCTAATATATTTTAGGCCTGTAGTTTGTAGTTACTGCTTGAAGGAAAGCATCAGGCAGTTTGATTCAGAAGATGTCGATTTGCTTAACTTCAGTGTGTTAAGACAATCAGCAAGAAAGTAAACAAGAGTGCTCTGTAAGTTCAGACCAGATCCTACAATATTCCAGCCAGACACCCAGGTAAGAAACTGAACAATCCAGACACCATTTGCTCATCTGAGCAAAGTGATTAAAAATAGCACTTACTTTGCACAGCTCTTATGACAAGATTTGATGATATAATTAGTATTGATTCTTTAGTCGAGATGAATTATGTAATGAAATAATAGTCAAGATCCTAACTGTGATGACTTATGCATCCAAAATCATCCTTAAAGCTATTTAGTTACACTCTTATTTCCTTAGAAATTGTTAGCAATTTATTGTTTAGTGCTTTCCAGCAGTTTGAATTACAGCAGACATGAAGAATGGTGATATTTTTATAGCTTTCCACCATGTAGATATTTCTGCTGCTGCCATTTGACAAATTGTATAAGAATTGAACCTTTGAAAGCAGATTTAAAGGACCAGTGAGATGGCTCAGTGGATCAGGGTTCACGCTATCTGGTGTAACAGCCTGAGTTTGATCCTCAGGGCCCAGGAGAAGGAGAAAAAGAAGCATCCAATTAAGTGTATGGAACACCTATTCACGGACTGGAGGCCAGCATCTCTGGCACTAGCCCCCAGGTTTTCCTCACTGCACCTGAAGATCAGTATCTCAGCTTGCATATGGCCTTAATCACAGCACACCTGTTAGCAAATGATGCGCTAGACTAGCCAGCCATGAAACCAACATAATGAGAGAAAGTGTAATATAGAAAGAATCACAAGTCACTCTTTCTCAAA
Organism: Mesocricetus auratus; assembly: GCF_017639785.1. Taxonomy (NCBI): domain Eukaryota; kingdom Metazoa; phylum Chordata; class Mammalia; order Rodentia; family Cricetidae; genus Mesocricetus; species Mesocricetus auratus. The sequence continues at coordinate 22,905,323 of NW_024429199.1, forward strand.
ACATCTTACATCTGTCACGGCGTATAAAATTTTCTAAAAGGAATAGTGAGTCAGAGCTATGAGTAAAGTGTGATCATTAAAAAAAATTAGGTCCCTCTTCTCTTCATTAGTTACTTTTGTTTTTCACACTTTCCCCCAACATTTTGTCTTTTTTTCCTGACAGTCCATTCCATCTAAAAAATTCTACTGCAAGCATCACTCGCACAGATTAAACTTGTATGCCCACAGCTATTTCACAAATTGTGTGACCATTTAACTTTTAAAAGTCTACTTAAGGATAGGAAACTGCATGACTACTGAGCCCAATGTGCATAGGAAAATATTTGAATCATAAAAATTAAAGAAAAATGAAAGGTTTCAATATTGTAAGAGATACAATTCCCTTTTTCCACCCTAACTTGAAGAACTACTATGTCTGATACCTTTTGTTGGACTTGTGTATACGTGCACACATGCATGCTCATTTGTGCATCTACAGATGCTGGGTGGTCACGGATCCTCCCCTCTCAGTCCCCTAAACATGCCAGTCATAGGCATGCAGGGATACATTCAGTTTCTGCGAAGTTGTTGAGACTTGAATGCAAGTCCTCATGATTACACAGCAAGGCTCTTAACCACTGAGCAATTTCTCCAGCCCTGCTCTTCTAATGGAAGACTTATCCTAGGTTCGGTTGTTTTTATTTTTTTCACAAAAATGAAACTAGTAAAATGTGTCCCCTCTTCAAGATAACATAGCATACAATTTCACCATTATCATAATTGCAACCCAAAGAATCACTAGTCAGTGATCAGAATCTGAACTCTTCAGTTGTTTTGTTTTGCTTTTCCTTTCTTTAATCAAGAACTAGCATTGCCTCCAGGGGATGGTAAGAAAAGTGAGTTTCCAGTTCTGGAAACAGATCAAACACATTCCCGCTGATGTAGGCAACACCCACAGTGGGTGGCTTTAAGAGTATGAACTTGATGAGCCATTCTCTTGGCTAGCACAATCCCTACTGCATCTTGGGAGATAAACCTCAAGATGCAACATTCTCCGAAAAACAGCATGCATGCCTACTGGTAAGATTGTTTGCTCTTCCTTCAGATACTGAAACTCCTGGAAATTGAAGTCGAAATCATCATCGTAAGCCAACGACTGCATTTCCTCCCCATTGCGAAAATGACGCAACCTGACGCCTCTGCCTGCCAGGTGAGCATGGAGAAGAACGGCAAACACATGGATTCCACTTGGCTTCTCAGCTTCCAGGGCCTGTAGGACAGCAAGAAGGACCCGATTAGCCCATCGAAGGCATGCTCGGACAGTTCAGGCATACTTGAGGTACAACTGACAAAAATAAGATGCAGCAATTTAAGGGAAAGCCTGAGCTGCCAAACACTTTGAATTTGAATTATTGACTGTTGTCTTTGTGCTCATCATTTGCCATGAGAAGGAGGGGAAAGGTACCAGGCCACAGTGAACTTAGTTGTTTCTTCACTTCCATAGGGCGATGAAGAGTCAAACAGTGGTCCAGCGAAGAGACTACAGCAGCAGGTCATTCACGGGAAAATTAAAACTCTTAAAAAGAGAACCTGTCCTAACTTTCCCAGACAGAAAAGGGCATCTTCCCCAGTGGCATTAAATGATTCTCCTCAGTTCTATAGCTGATATGTGTTGTCCTGGCAGTTTATCGGGGTCTAAATGACTCAGCAGAACATAACCTTTCCACATCACCTGTGAACCATCGCAGAATCCCATATTTCAGAAATAATACGATCTACCTTGAAATACTTAGATTCAAGAGAAAAATTGTTGAGGGGAATAGTAGTAAAATGCCTACAGTTTACTTCTGCACTATGTAATTTCACGTTGTTAGTTCATATCAAAAGAAGAAAGCTACAAGGCAGAGGAAAAGAGAAAAGCCAAAGTGGATAATGAAAAAGTACAGAAATACCAGGTAAAGAAAAAAGAAACTACACAAATGAAGATAAGTCATAAAATACCCAAAGGAAGCAGGACAAAAAGCAGCCGAGAAAGGAGAAAACACCTCAGTTATTCTGTTCTGCCCTCCATCATTCTTCACTTCCAGCCCTTGAGATTAAAAGAGTGGTCAAACATCCTACTTGAATCACACCAGTGGCTTCACAAGATGATGTTATCGAAGGCATCGTAAACTTTCAAGGAAACGTTTACACACATTGTCTTAGAGTATATGCTAATCTGGAGATGGCAGCTCGTAGATTATGACACAGCTCACCTCCTCTAGGCATTCCAGAGTGCAGTGACCCTCAGAACGGAACTCAGGCATCCCTGGAGGAATTGTATGGAAGAGGCTCACCCAGAGGCCAGCCTCTATAACTCCTGCGTCATATTTCCTTATATCCGTGGTATGGAAAAACCTCAGTCCAGAACTGTCTATTAAGCCTGTAAGAAGAGCAAATAACAAAAAGTGAAATGGATTACTTTAAAATTTTTTCACATTCATTTGAAATGGATCATTCATGGATTGATTTGATAGAAATTAAGATCTCATGAGGGAAAGGAATGCAAGCAGAAATGATTGGAAGACAAAAAATAGCCCTGTGAGCAGAAATTAGAACATAAGTCACCATATTGTTTATAACCACCATACACACACACACAACATGTTATGGGGGATACATTTGAGTTATTTGGTGGAGATATTTCACAATTAGCTAACACAATGGCACAACAAAAATTTAAAGTCATTCATTATAAGATTGAAAGCCATAGAAGCTTTATTTTATATTGTTTTGGAATGACATTCTACTCTTACTTACAGCTTAGAAACTGTCTACCCAAAAGAAAGAAAGAAAGAAAGAAAGAAAGAAAGAAAGAAAGAAAGAAAGGAAGGAAGGAAGGAAGGAAGGAAGGAAGGAAGGAAGGAAGGAAGGAAGGAAGCTGGGCAGTGGTGGCTCCTTGGTCTGCAGAGCTAGTTTCAGCTAGGGCTGTTACAAAGAGAAACCCAGTCTTGAAAAACTAAAAAGAAAAAAGAAAAGAAAATCATCTGCCGAGTGAGAAAACTGCTAAAGGATAACTCTGTATAGTTTATCAATATCTCTTCATCCTTAACAAACTCATCAAATAGTTATTAAAGGTTGATATGTGAACAGTTATGTGGTGGTCATTATGGGGTTAAAATACAACTAACACATTCATTGTTATGACATGTTACTGAAGGAAGGGAGCATATGTGACTCAGATACTGTAAATCTGAAATTAATTAATTGAAACCTTTCTCAGAGGTAATTCGATGTATATCTATGAAGAATATGTTTTTACAAGGGAAACTTTATAGATGACCACCACATCCTCTTGGCTTAACTGGGTCAACAATTAAATACTCAGGTACTGTCAGATACATCCCTTTTGCATCGACTGTCACAAACATATAAAGTTATTTCAATAGTTTCTCTTTCCTACTGGACTATAATTTTTGTTTGTGTCATTTTGTTTTATTTTGAGTAAGGATATCACTATGTAGACCAAGCTGGTTTCAAACAGGCAATCCTTTTCTCCCAGGCACCATGTGTTGTGATTACAGACATGCACCACTATACACAGCCGTGACTATAACTTCTATGAGTGAGAGAGTATCTTTTTCACTCATATTAATCTTTAAGCAAAGAGCAAACACACAGTCAATGTTTGGTGTTTGCTGAAGAGTTGTGGATTAAAACTATTAAGATTGCTTTTACTGGTGAAAGCACATTGAACCTACTAATTGTTTTGCTTTTGAACTGAATTGAATGGTATGAGTAAATTCAGAAATCAAGTGAATATCCTCATACCTACTCTATTATACAGATTTTTATCATAGATATCTCTTGAGTACAGTTGTAGATGATCTATTAACAAATTGCCAGTAGTTTCTAGTAACTTTTTCATATATATAATTAGAAAGAAACATGGTTAGGGCTGGAAAGATGGCTCAGTTGAGATCTGTAAGCATGAGGACCTGAGTTCCCTACCCAGCATAGCTATAATACCAGTACTGAGGAGGCAAAGACTGGAGAATCCCTGGGGCTTGCTGATAAGCCAGGCTGGTGAAACCAGTGCAATGCAGATTAGTGAAGAACCTTGTGTATTACTTATTGTTCTATTGTTGTGAAGGGACACTGTGACCAAGGCGACTTGTAAAAGAAAGAGTTTACTGAGGGTTACAGCGTCAGAGGGTTAGTCCATGACTGCTATGGTAGGGAGCATGGTGGCAGGCAGGCATGGCACTGGAGAGCAGTAGGTGACGGCTTACATGTTAAGGACAACAACCACAAGAAAAAGAGTCTACTGGAAATGGCTGGCATGGGTTCTTCAAAGTCAACCCACCTCCAGTGACACACATCCTCCAATGAGCAACAACTACTAAGCCTTTCCAAATGATTCTACTAATCGGGGACCACATATTCAAATGAGCCTATGAGTGCCATTCTCCTTCAAACTCCCACATCCTATCTCAAAAATGAGGTGGAGGGCAATGGAAGAAGACAGCCAAAACGAACCTCCTGTCTGCACACACACACACACACACACACACACACACACACACACACACACACAGAAAGAGAGAGAGAGACAGAGTGAGAGAGACAGAGAGAGAGAGAAGAGAGAGAGAGAGAGAGAGAGAGAGAGAGAGAGAGAGAGATGAAGGCAGAATTTTTTAAGCACCACATATATTTGCAACTAATTTATATCACAAAAGGAACTTTCATTTTCCTACTTCCTGGAGGGAAATAGGAGAATGCATTCTTAGCATTTGTGATCGTATATGCTCCTTTCCCTAGATGCTACTGGTTAATGGCTACTGTCCTAGTGTAATTCTGAATGGCACCCTGTTTTTGCTTCAAAAAGCATCCTAATTTAGATGGCAAGTGTACAGGTTAACACTTTGTAATACAAAGCTTCATATTTCATGTCAACTATGTTACAGGCAATAGTTACATGACATTTTAAAACTGTCAGTTAAAAACAAAGAAAGAATTTACCTTTCTTATGTGTGGGATTATCATAATGGACTTCTAAAAGCACATAATGAGGATCCAGTGGCATGCCAAGGGATAATCCAACATGAGATGGATAAGTAAAGCCCTAAATATGGGGAAAAAACTTCATGAGACAATAACCTGTGGAAGTCCCTAAGAGTTCTGTCCCCAAACCCAACCATTCCACCAAGACACTTCAGCTTTCGGAACAATACCATTCATCAACACAGATCAAATATAATCATTTAAGTGAGGAATCCTTTCCTATAGAAGTAGAAATATAAGTAAATCTCTATGTATTTTTGTATGAGAGTGGTGTGTCTCTACTAGAACCATACATGTGGGAGAAGCACAATCAAATAATTGGCTACAGATTGGTCATCGTCATTAGCATTACCTCTCCACCAATGGCCCAGGCAAAAATCACAGTTTCGCAGGTCAGGAAGGCATCAGGCATATTTGGGTGGTAGCACTCATGGCCGTAGTCCAGAACACTGTCGTTAAAGTTGCTGCTACACTGATAGAGCAGGATGTGATGGACCAAGCTCTCGTGGCCTTTCTCTATTACTGGCTCAACCTACACAAATACATATAAGAGGAGGGTGTCATAGATGACAGCGCCTTAGAGCATCCCAGAGTGAGTATGAAAACAGCATCAGTGGTTGTTTGGTCTTTAAAGGACTATGCCTCTCTGTTATATAAAGGGCACTGAGATCCAAGTATGCATTGTCCTGAAGATGATGCTGATGGTGGTAATGCTAGATGAATGGATAAGAACAAAGATGAAGCAATCGTGTATTACAAGAGTTTCAGGACTTCGCCAGTTTTCTCCTTTCATGTTTAACCCGTGTCTATTTCCATTATCCATTCTGTAATACAGCTTACATTCTTCCAGGACCCTTACTTTGTTATTATTCCCTCATATTTTTCCCTCACATAGAAAATACATATCAAGGCTACTGGTACAAACTCTGACTCCTTCTCTACCTCAAAATATTATTCTTACCCTACTGGAAGTGACAGATGATATCTTGGTCATTTTACATCTATCTGGTTTGGCCATGAAGTAGGGCTCATAATGGATATTTCTATATTAACAATAAAGGTTGCTTTTTAACAGCAATTCAGGGGGAATGGAGTTTGGGAGTCAAAAACCCCAACTATTAGAGATGGACTACTGTGACATTTCTTGAGTTGTGATGGGGAATGTGAAACCAGTTAAAATGGAAAAGGCCATTGACACTGATGGCCCAGGTGAAGTGTTCCTTCCCATTGTCTTCTTTGTAAGTCTCCTTCATAGCACTTGTGTCCTTCAAGATACTTCTGTCTATTTCATCCAGGAACATAGGAACCCATCCCAGAACAAGTTAATCAGGCCACCCTTCCAGAGATCCCCACACCCAGATGAAATAGGATCCTGAGCTGTGGGTGTGGGCATCAGCTCCAGGGGGCCCTAGGATACTCCAGTTGTCCTGACATTCTCAGAGCTCAACAGCACTTCTGTTTTAGCTCTCACTCAGGTATTGCCTTTAGAAAACCTTGCTTGCTTGCTGCTTCAGACTGTTGGTTTAGATAAAGCATCTTCAGCCTTTTCCTCCTAGGGCATTGCATCTCTTGTTCCTATAGGCTTTCTCCTTTTGGTAGGAAGATGCAAACAGCCAAAGGGGCCCAGGGATTTAGAGCATAGAGGTCTGAAGAAAGCTTTTAAATTTGTTTCTGGTATTACCCACTTACATGTTTTTATCTCCATTTGTAGAAATAAGGCAGTACATGGCTTTGTTTTTGACTTTCTTTAAAGGTCACAAGTCCTGAAGGCACCGGCAATCTTTTTCATTTGCTTGAGAATGACAGCTCTGTTTCAAGCATGATTATAAAATTAGCCATGATTGCACAGTAATCTAATTCAGACCTTCTTCCAAAATTTTGTTTCCATATCTAGTTTGAACTGTCCTGTGACATTATAGACTTATTTAGATGCTTCAGTTTACCCACAAAGGTAAGAGAAAACAAAGATCTCCACATCCAGATATTAGAATCCATGTGAGTTTTTGTTGTATGCCTTGGAAAAGTTCAAGCAGAGCCTGTAGTCTGCACAGAATTCTGCAAAACAGAACTCAGAAGGGAGCCACAAGAACAAGGAAGAGCTGTGTCACCGAGATACCTTCACCAAGGCTTAGTGAGAAGGAGCTAAGAGTATGTGATACCGGCTGACAGCTGAGTTTAGGGAGCTCTAAACTTTAAAGGGTCTTTTAGGCATAAATCTTTGTTGTTGCCGGAAGCATTGAAGAAAATATTAAGCTTCTAGATTACAGTGCTTTCTTGGAATAACAATATCTCTCCTTTATCCAGCAACTTCCATGTGCCAACCACAGAATCATTCTTTGTTTCTATATCTGGTTTACACACTTAGTATTAACTGCATAGATATGTGCTAACCATCTCCACCCTATAAATGCGAAGACTGAGATTTGGAGAGAGTAGGAAACAAGTCACAAATGCTGTAGTTATGGAGTGGGAGATAAAGATAAGAAAGAGGACTGCTCTGACTCCAAGGTCTCTTCTGATGAGAACATGCTGTGGCGGGAAGTGTGTTGGAAAGCCACCAACGCTACAAGCCACAACCAGTGGGACAGAGGATGAAAGGCTACAATAAGCCTAGCTGGAGACAGCTGTTAAGAGAGAAATGGCATCACTGGTTAGTGCCAGGAGGTTCTTTGGGGCACCACACAAAACTCCTGTCACAGAAGCTGGCTCAGTCTGGGTCTACTGATCTTACTACTCCCAACGCTTGACCTCTTAGTATATTCTTTTCTAAAAGAGAACAAACACCAATGTGTCACCAGGGAACCTGCCAGAGCTTCAAGGAGAATTTGATTATGACTCCATCCATGGAGTACAAATTGAAGGTACCACCGTTAAGCAAAAGACTTTTTTTTTAAGGAATGAACTACTTATAAAACAGAAAGGAAATGATGCAGACCTGGGTTCTGACTGAGAGGAAATGAAATGTAGGTTGGAAGAAGCAAAACCCTTTGGAACATTAAAGGGGTGGGGGCAAGAAGGGGAAAAAGAGAAGGAAGCACACTAGCTCTACCCCCACCTTGAGCTAGGACAGAATATCTTTGTGGTTTCAAGATGTCCTGCCTGCAACTATTTATCCTACCATTCCAGAGAGCTGGTGCATCACCTGTTCTAAATTTTGTATCATAAATTAGCAATTTTCAGGTCTGTAAATTTATATAGAGGTCACAACTGCCCCTGCAATTGTTTGGAACACAGGAAAGCACAAGGATACATGTGTCCTTTGTGATTAATACTCTCTTTATCTAAAACCGTTGTGCATTTAGCCGTAGTTTTAATGTGGAAGTAACAAGGGGAGAAGTACCTTTCTTGTGCTATTCAACTGGGCTAGGCATAACCACAGGGCACCAGGGACTAGAGCTCTTTGGAGCGGTTTCCATTTTCTCATTTTTCCTAAGATGTGGTTCTTTGCCTGTTGGAACTTGAGTGGAGGAGTGGAATGAAGCTTTCCAAAAACAACTTGTGTTTCAATAAATTAAAGTTTAAAACAAAGGGGAGAGGAGATGGGAGGAATCTGGGATGAGCTGGAATTTTTGTAAAATCCTATCACTTTTCCTCCTGCTGATACTTGTTCCTGGCACTCTGCTTCATGTAGTGCCCTCACCCCTCAATCAGGTCTAAGTTAGTGTCCATGGGAAAGTTCATAAACTGTCTTTCTGACAAAGGGCATCCAGAGGCTAGCTGGCTCTTCAAGTGGTGCTACCTCTGAGGTCCCAGGCAGAACTAGCACTTCAGTAGATCTCTGCATGATCTCATTGACACGCCCATATGAAGATGGTGGGAGAAATGCAGACCCTCACCTGCCCTGGCCTTTCCCTCCTCTCCGAAATGGATGACATGAGCATAACAAAGCGTCAAACGAGTGGGTATGGAATGGAGTCTTCACACCACAAATATTCCACTCTGAAAACAAGTCCGGGATCAAAGCAAAGCATGATTTGATGTGGCTTCTAAGACCCAACAAGAATGAACTTGGCAGCTAAAGGAGGTGACAAGAAGAGGAGGTCAAACTGGGGTAGACATGGGGAAAAAAAGACTAAAGAAAGAGAAGGGGAGAGGAGAATTCTGGGAAGTCATTCAACCCTTACTGCAGCCTGGAATTCATTACCATCTAATACATGCCACAACTGACCAGGTTCATCTATGTGTCCTTGTTTTTTGTTTTTTTAAATTTTCAACTATAAGAGATAATCTGCTCCCCTTAAAAGACCATCAGTATAGGGTTAGTAGACACCACAAGTGATGTGTTTTTCACCTGGGAAGAAACCCAAGTGCAGTGGGTACCACAAAGTCAGCACATAGAGAAGGGACAGACCCAGGGGAGCTTTCATATCTAAGGTTTCTGAATCCAGTTCCTTCTCCACCTTTCTGAGATTTAGTCACCTCCCCTCCTAAGCTAACACATTCCTTTTCCTCACAAGATGGTTCACTTTGTTATTTTGTTTTGTTTTTGCCATTGGCAATCAAAGACTCTCAAAACAGAAATACAAGTCACCAATTCACCACCTGCCCTGCACACACCACTTAATGCAAGTCACCAATTCACCATGTGCCCAGCACACACCACTTAATACAAATCTTTAATTCATCCATGTGCCCTGCACACACCATTTGAAGTTGTCTTTTTTACTTGTCTTAGAACCAATTACCACATAAAGTTGTTCTTATTTGCTATTTTAACTGGATCTGGGCAAGTTATCATCAGTTATTTCAGTGAATTCCTTTTAAGAGCTGAGAGAGAGAGAGAGAGACAGAGAGAGAGACAGAGAGAGAGAGAGAGAGAGACAGAGAGAGAGAGAGAGAGAGAGAGAGAGAGAGAGAGAGAGAGAATAAAACATAGCCTCTAGTGTACAGCCCCTGCCTACTGACTCCTGAGTTTCCACACAGGCTCTAGCATTTAAGCTGTTTCACTCAATGAACTCGCAATTCCCTTCAGACAGGTAACACATTGTGACAAATAGCCATTTTATATCTGAAGTGAATTTAAAAACCATATGAAATAAAACATTGAATATCGAGAACATGCTGAGAGACATCCTCAGAATGTCTTTCACGTTACTCTCCAATCCATTATGCCAGCCCATGCTCTCCACACGCACATAGAGCAAGGGCCTTCTGTGAAAGCAGGGAGCAGCCCTCAGCAGTCATCAACTGGTGTGATAGTTCAACTCATCTGTACAACAAATCTAGGGAAACAGGAGGTCCCCCTCCTTCCTGCTCATGTTTGGACCCATCAGGGGCCAATCTTCCAGGTCTTCCCATTAGTGCCTTTATTTTGGACTTCCCAAAGGCCAGATTGATGAGTAAGCGTCTACTCTTTATAAAATGTAAGGTGTGGAGTATTTTGTTATAGCAGCAGAAACAATCTGAGACAGATGTTTGTACGCTTGCCATCCCCAACAGAACTTCAGGTACCAGCTGGTCTCCTCAAGGCAGCACTTTGTACACAGGCAATCTGACTGGTAATTCTGAGCCATACGTGGCTGCTGACCAGAGGAGTGTCCTTTTCTGACATATGTGCCCTTCTCTCCTTAACTAGCTGTAGTTATGTAAAAGGTTCACTGTTTCTGCAGTCTGTCACAACAGACATACCCAGAGATGGCACAGGAACCTCTAGGCCCTGATAATTGATCATCAAGACCTACAGAAGTCCAAAAGCCAAGAGGAAGTATGTGTACATATGTAGAGAAAGAATATCAAAACAGACATGTTTTCATACAGATACAGAGAAAGAAATTTCCAGAAAAATACAAGAAGATATTAGTAATGTAAAGAGCTTGGAGAGTAGAATTTGGGGCATTTCACAATTTATTTTAACAATTTTGTTTTGTTGCAAAGAAGATAATAATTCACATTACATGGTTAGAATTCTGATTTTTTATTGCTAAATGACTTAACATTATGAGTCTCCATTTCCTGTCTTGTAAGTTGGTCATGAAGACATGCTAAATTAGAAATCTCCCACAGTAGAAAGTGGACGCAAAAGCAGCAACCCACATCAATGCTGGTATTTCTCTCCATAGCTTGTTGTTTCTTTGAAAAATTAAATAGCATTTATTATGTGCTACCATATTAACTAGGAAGAGTCTGTACAAACCTTGAAAAATATTTGTATCTATCCACCAAATTCCCTGCCTGCTAATTTACAGTAGATAGAAGCAGCATGTGGTATGCTATAACCCAGAAGGACTATAGAAATAACATGCATTGCATTTCTCTAGAACTTAGAAGGTTTTCAACATAACACAATGAGCAATTTTGAGGAGACAGGAATATATATCCCGACTTAAATATTATTCAACATGTACATATGTACTGAGTCATTACATGATGTTCATACTTGTACAATTTCTGTTTCTATATTATCAGCTAAACTTTCTTTTTTTGATTCAACTCCTTTATCATTTATTCTTTTGGCAAACATCAGATAATATGAGCAAAGTTTTCTTGCTCATAATAGTTACACATTCTTTGTTTTACTTTTTACAGGCTGTAAATATATGTAAGTAAATAAAATTCTTGGCTGAAGACAAATTTCAGAATTTTGACAGACACATTTCCAATCAAGACTATAAGAGAAAGCTCATGGGATTCCCATTATACCACCACCAGCTCAGCTAAACTTTCTAACTTAAATATTATAGATATTCATTTTCCAAATACTGAGTTAATACAACACTATTATTCTCCTTTTATAATTTTTATTTTAAAATAAATTACTATTTTAAAATAAATTGCTATTTATAATAGTAATGAATTAAAATAGATTTGGAGATTGATTTGTCAAACAATGTATATATTCCATTTGAAGACTCGGTTATGGTCCTGAGACTTTCATCTCTTAACATAGTCAACACAGTTTTATTACTAAAACCTGCTGTAAAACCTTCTCAGCCCAAATGTGCTGATTCCTTGACAGCATAATCCCTTACTAGAGGATGCCAGAAGGAAAATCACGATTCCATATTGTATATTTTCTGATTTCTGAGCTGCCGTTCACTTCGAGTCTCCTTTGAAGATCAACCTGCTGGGCTCTATCATGCTTGTTGTTGTTGGAGTTGTGTCTTCATTCTATTTTTTTATTTTTTTAAATTTATGATTTCAGGGTCTTAATGCCAAACATGATGTGACAGAACTTAACAGATGACTCTAATGGGAAAAATGTCACAGGCCCAAATTTGAAGTTAGTCCAATCTAACTTACAAACAAAAACAAGTTGAATGTATTGATTAAATCCTTCATGTTTTAAGACTAACTTCTTTGTACTACACACATATGTATATATGTATATATATTCCTTGTAACATATACATATAACTCTTCATCCTGAAACTGATTGCCTACATTAAATATCATGTTATATTTAATGTTAAATTTAATGTTTTTGGAAGTTTTAAATAAAGCATACTATTTTAGCATTTATTAACCATTATTTTTTTCGAGACTGAGTTTTTCTGTGTGTAGTCCTGGTTGTCCTAGAAGTCACATTGTAGATCAGGCTGGTCTCGAACTCACAGAGATCCACCTGCCTCCACTTCCCTAAAGGTGTGCACCACCACCACCTGGCTAGTCATCATAATTTGATGATGAATTTATTTGCTGGAGGAATTCAATAAATAGTGTGTCTTATATTTTTTCTTCTGATAGCAGGGAAATAATACATAGGAGTTTTTATTCCTTCAGACATATTCTAAAGATTAGATCTAATTGCACACAATACAAATTAGGAACATTGCTTCATGCAGAATTCTGTGCTGGACTTCATCCAAAACACCAGAATTCATTGCTCTATTAAAGGCTTTCAAAGTAAATTCCATTTTATCAGTAACAAAAGCAGGACACTGACATTGTTTTTTTCTCTAAGATTCATGATAAAATTGCTTTAGACCTGATAACTGCCCGGCTTGTTGAATATTAGTTTCCTTTCCTGAATTTTGGTTTCATCTGTGGCATGTCTGTAAACAGTGCAACATGGCCCATCTAGGCAGCCTCAGTTCAACACAGACTCCTCAAATAGAGGTCACCCTTTCAAAGTCAATTTGACCTTGAGAGAAAAGAGATATGTGAAACATTGTTACAACTCACCATCACTTACTCCCCTTAGCCTAGATCCCAGTCATTGATTCCACAAAGATTTACTGAGCTCTTGGGACCTGTGCCAGTGCTGAAGATCAAAGATGGCATGATACAGTTCCCCCAGGACTGAAGGCTAAGACAGAGATGCTACTCTATCAATGGGGACTGTCATTTGTGCATTTTTTCCCCTAACACACCACTCTATGTAGATTCATGACATGTTTATGCAACATTGAGATTTGTATTTATTATTTTCACTTTGTAAGAAAAGAAACTGAGGACCAGTTAAGTAATGCAGACACACTAGCCACAGCTTCTGAGTTCTGAGCCTGAATCTGCCCTTGCAGTTTACTGGTTTCTGTCCACCATTTTGAGGGCGATGCTGCCTGTCAGCTGCTCTTACCTGCACGGGCTGCTGGGGAATTGGCAGAGCGAATACTGAGTTCAGGAAAGGGATTAGAGTGAGACCCAAAACACTTTTGTATTACAGCACTGTTTCAAAAAGTCATTTTATTTTATGGAGCATTTCGTTTTGGCTGAAAGGAGGAAATATTTTTTAATTGGAAAGGTCACATCGTCCTTTTATTAATTTATAAATAAATTCCGAGAATTGAGATATACAGTCTTTTGGAGTGGGGAGATGGCTCAGTGGGCATAGGGCTTGCTGCATAAGCATGGTGACTTGGGTTTGGATGCCTGGCATGCAGCAAAAAGCTGAGTGCAGAGGTGTGTCTCTAACCCTAGCTCTGTGGATGAGAGAAGATCCCAGGATCCTGCTGGCCAGCCAGCTTGTCCTAAACACAACACTGGGTTCAGTGCAAGACTGTCTCAAAAAATTACGTCCAGAGCATTTGAGGAAAACACCTGATGAGGATGTCTAACCTCCACACCAACACACATGCTCACCTGCGCACACACACACACACACACACACACATACGATCACCCAGTACACATACCCTCAGTCTCTCACACACACACACTCACACACATACTGTCTCTCTCACACACACACACACTCTCACACACACACACTCTCACACACACTCTCTTACAGACACATACTCTCTCACACACACACACTCACACTCACCCACACGTACACACACTCACACACACATTATCTCTCACACACACAAAAGGGAAAAGGAAACATGGTCTTTGGGGTTTTATAAGAGTTGAAAAATTGATAGATTTTAGTTGTTATGACTTTTTTTTTCTTGTTCTTCATGTGTTTAAACAGAAGGTAACCATTAAAAAAAAATGTCACCATCCACAGAACAATTGCATAAAAAGGAGAAAATAGCAACTTCAGTTGTCCCCGGTCATGACTGGGTTAAACATGGGTGTCACTGCCTGAGGCTGATTCTCCTTTCTAGAAGGCAATTCCACCCTAGTAAGTCTGTCTTATAAACAGACCCACACTGAATCTGCCCTCTTAAGACATTTAAGGTTCCTGCTGCCTTCCAGGTATGTGATTAGCCTTGACCCATGGATGTCGATGTTCTGAGAACATGGCAAATGTCTTATTAGACTGTGCAGTTGCCTGTGTGCATTGTATTTGACAAAGTACTGCGCGGAGAAACAGTTTTAGCATTATCACTCATCACCTTTCCCTCACTGAACCTAGCAGATTTCTGCATTCCCTCCTGGTGCTTCCAGTGATAAAATGAATAGATAAACCCACTCATCAATGTGAGTCTCAAGCACAAACCTGAGTTCACTAGTCTCAACATATCTAATCTTTGTTTTTCTAAACATATCACCGCATTTCAAATAGAACAAATGCAATGGCTTTGCCAGAATTTAAATATTCTTAGATTGTGAACCATAGAAATTGCATTGAAAAATGGATCCATTTACAAATGAAACATAAAAAAGGTGATTTATTCTATACTTGGGTATTTTCCCAGGCCGATAAAAGCCACAGTCCATTTAAACTTTGTAACTCAGAGTCTCCTTAGGTACTCAGAGAGAAGGTTTACGACTTGAATTGTGGTCCATCTCTTTTCTTGGCAGACAAAGAAGAGATCTGGAGAGCTGGTGACTTGAGTTATAGTCATGATTCTATGGAAGAACTTATCATCCCTTCTCCCCTTTGAACCATCACTTCTTAGATGTTTTTTACAATCCTATCGCCTAACATCAAACGAAGTGACACATCAGCCTCCCCGCACTGCAACATGGGCATCTCTCCTAGTCCCCAAGGCTGCTTCCTTTCCTCTCACTCCCACCCCATCCTAATGCCTCTGGCTGAACTCCTAGCTCTAGTGATCTGAATTCCACATCCCAAACACAGTAGTTCTGACTAGGGGGAAATGCTTGTCTCCTATGTATGAGGACCCAAGTGCGAGACTCAGCACCCAAAGAAAACTGGGTAGAACCGCCCATGCCATGCCAGTAATCTGAGCACTGGGAAGGCAGGCCGAATGATTCCCAGCCTTGATGACCTGGCTGTCTGGACAACTCATTGAGCTCCAGTCTCAGCGAAAGACACCTTCTCAAACATCAGGTGGAAAACCAATGGATGTCATTTGCTGAGCTCTTACCACTACAGTCACACGATTGTACACTATGTGCTCAGACGTACATGGGATTGGTTTTATCTCAAGAAAAACTCATCTCAGAGACTGGAGAGATGTCTCCGTGGTTAAAAATGCTTGCTCTGCAAGCATGAGGGTCTGAAATTGAATCCCATGTCCCATGTAAAAAGTCAGACATTGCTGAAGGTACCTATAAACTCAGCATAGGAGGGAGCAACAGGCAGATACTGACAGCTCCCTGGCCAGCCTAGCCAAAACGACTAGGCTTCTGTCTCAAGGCAATAAGGCAGAGAGCTATAGAGGAAGACCTCCAATGTCTTGCTTTGTCCTCTGTATGTATGCTTAGGGACACATGCCCACACTCATACATGCACCACACATATACATGTATAGAAGGAAGAAAGGGGGAAGAGAAATACACAAACATACATTTTCTCTCTCTCCTTTCCTCCCTCCCTCCCTCCCTCCCTCCAAAACGCATAGAGACTTCTTTATGGATTATCATGCATGCTTTTCTGGTCCTTTTACAAACCCATCGCATACTCTCAACACTACTTTTTCCTCTATGACTTTGGCCATGCCCGTCTAAACTTCTAAAGCCCAAATATGACAAAATAAAGTTGGAGCCCCTCAAAAATGGATAACCAGATTGTGTGAACATCCCTTACAACCATGCATGTTTTTAGCCATCAATTGGCAACGATCAACACGCTCAGTGCTAAAAGGATGCTGAGAATATATTCTCACATCTTAATGGTGATGTGAGAGAGGTACTAGAAACTAACCTGGGAAGCGTATTAAAATGCATAATGTCTATACCCTTGACCCAATGCATCTTGCAGAAAGAAACCATCAATGCTTAAAACTATGGTTATAACAGCAAAAAACTCAGGTCATTCTGAATGTCTATCAGTGGGAAATGGCTTCAAAAACATGACATAAAAACAGAGGAGGAAGTTAGACAGTAAATGCTTTATAATATTTTAACCTGTAAAAAAATGTGTAGTAATTTGTTAAGATGAATTTCAAAGTAACTTTACAAAAAGAGGAATTAAAGCAATACAAATCTGTATAATACTGCATTTCTTTGAGCATAAAATTATAAAGAATACAGAAACATGCTATCATTGGTCAACTTCCTCCCAGAAGTGGAAATAGGAGAAAAAGGCATTACTTTTACTTGTGTGTTTTAACAAGTACACAGGCTTTGAATCAGGTTAATTTTGGTGTGTTATAAGTTTTTTTATTAAATTTATGAAATTAAAGCATAAACAGGAAAATATTTGGGGAATTAAAATAAAAACAAGTATTATTGCATTGGAAACACAGAAAGTATTCTCATGTCGGGAAACAGAGTATTGTCTTAGACCTGAGGGCATGCTCCTTCCTCCTCCCAGTGCAGAGTGATCAGAACGAGGTTGTTTTGACTTCTTTTCAAGACCTCCAAAGGACAGTGCAGGAGAACATGGTGTGACATGGGGATTTACCATTATTAACTCAAGTTGAAGATATAAATTATTTCATAATGGTAACTTTTAGCACTTCGGTAAGTAGTATTTGGAAATGCATGAACACATCAGCAAACCGCTGGAAAATTTCAATTGCTATATAAGTGGAAAACATTACTCAGAGAACTGCTGTTCCCTGTTTATTGTTATAAATAAGACTTTGTTCTCTGACCTTGTAAGTTTAGTTTAGTTGTAAATCTTACAAACCTAACCTATCCCAGGAGAGAGCTTACCCAACAAAATATGTTGTGCAGTAACCTCTTAACTGATTAGAATAGAGGAATAAAAGGCAAAGATGGTCAAAATACTGAATTCCAAGATGTAAAGGAATTGATACACCTCCTAGAATCTAGTCAGCTATAAACGAACACATTTCAATTTTCTCCTCTGAAATGTCTTGAAACAGCCAATGAAATCAAAGTGATTTTCCAACTGCTTTGAATTATTGGATAATTGCATCCAAGTAATTAGAGCTTCTTCAAAAGCTCTGAAAATTCTTTAATTATAGATTATTAAAAGTTGACCCAGTAGAAAAGACTATAAATATTATATATACATACATGTATACATATTTATGTATATAATCTGGAAATTCTTTTAAATTTCACATATTAGAAGGGAAACACAGATAAGTAACAGCAATTTATGACTTAAATTTAAATCCTAGTCTAATTAACAAGTTGAGAAAGTTTTTTAGGCTTCATTTTTAACAACCATGAGATAAAATGTTGACAAAAGCAGACAGCTAGTTCAGACTGTCAGAGGAAGAAAGTGACAGTTGTGGCGTCATCAGCCCCAAGTGCTCTCTATGGATTTTCAAGTAAGTTCCAAGGCCATCTTGTAAACAGGTATCATATCTGTTTTGCCAATACAGAAACTAAGATTCAAAGAAATTATTAAAAGATAAGAGTAGGGCAAGCATTTTAAACCATCTTTGTGAGCTGAAAGTCAAGACTCTTCAACCTCAGCTAAACTAAATAAAATTAGGTAGGGGTTCATTATGCTCACATCACCTGTGTATGTAGGAGTGCCGGAGTATATGTCAGACTCCTACATCCTTTCTATCCCGTCCCCATCTCTGTGGCTTTGGAAAAGATGCCTATCATTCCTGAACCTTGCCTTGATCTTCTGGAAAATGCATGACTGTTAGGTAAAACAGTCATGGGAATACAATGAACAATCGGGTGTGTGTGTTCTCTAAAACCTGATGCTTTTAAAGCGTTTGCATTTACATACAGATATGCTCACTAATACTGAGATCATGACCATGACAGTTAAAGGGAAAGCTCGGAGGCGTTTTTTTCCTCTTGTGGGCTGTTATAGCCACTGGTGTGATGAGGAACTTGTGTTGAACTTCCCTCCAAAGGGATGAATTTTTCCCTCAAAGTTATAGGTCAAAAATCAACTACTGTGGATATAATAATCGGCTTCATAGTGGAGTGATTATAGGAAAATCTTAAAAGGGACTGGGAATATGGCTCAGCAGTTGAAGTACTTGCTGTAAAACCAAGATGACAGAAGTTCAGATACCCAGAATCCATGCAAATGCAAATGGGCATGGGCTTTATTTGTAATTCCATCCCAGAAAGGCAGAGACAGGGCATCCCTGGAGAAAGCTGGCTAGAGAGGTAGCTGTATGGGTGAACTCAGAGCTTGAGGTCCCAACTCAAAGGACAAAGAGGGAGAATGACCAAAGAAGATTCCCGACATCAACCTCAAGCTTCCATATACCAAGGACATTCACACACACACACACACACACACACACACACACACACACACATACACAAGTGTGAACCCACACATGGAAAGATACATGCACATGTGTACATATACCACACAGTTATATACACATGACATGAAAAAAATACATGGGGGGTTTAACATTTCAGAGAATCAAATGCAGACTTTAGGTAGGTGGATTTAAGGTGGTGAATTCTCTTTTGCTTTCTGAGACAGAAGTTTGCTACAATATGAAGGGCTGCTCGCAAGTTCATGATGCCCTTGCCTCAGCCTCGGGAGCACTGAAGTTATAGTAGATATGTGCCAACATGTCTGTTCAAGCAATATATTTTCCTAAATGTTGGACAATAAGCAAATAAATAATCTTGACATCATTTTAGGCTTGTATGTCTACAAAATGAAAAGCTGAATTATACAAACATCTCCACAGAAGCCAACATATATCGTATACATTTAAAATATTAAGACAGGGTGAACAACATGACATGGGGACAGACATTATTCCAATAAACTCAAGCTGTGGTACCCAAAGATCCCTTCATTTCCACGAGAACAGAGGGGCCATTACCCGAATCTTAGCAACAGTCACAGCTTCACTTCTGATAGTTATACGCATGTGCATGCAATTAAGAGGTAGCCTTTATATCTGTTATGGAAAGTATGATGCATTTGCCAAAGTTTTAACACTAAATGAAGTTGGGAAACCCACATAATGATATCATTCAAGACAGAAATCTGTAACTCCATTTAGGTATGAAAGGCTACAGTATTCAGTCCCTTTCAATATTTCACACTAGGAGTCTTCAATGATTTTTTATGTGGTTTCCCTGACAAGAAGTCACTGTGCATTTAAATTTGACATATTTACACTAAGGACCTGAAGCTGAGCCAGCAGCTGCTTGCTGCTTGGCCCTGATACAAGCAGATGCTGGTTATAGCATCAACACTTCTCTGCCACAAGGGGAACCAAATGGAGCTTCCTCCATATTTATGTGTCATGTTTCAGAGAGCTACAGACAAAGCAAAGACCTTAGTTTTCAGGCAATAGATGCTGTTTTCTACAGATACAAAAGTCCCACGTAGGGCTAAAGCACCTACAGTGCTGTTCATGGTTAGTTTTACAATAGGCAATCTTCCTCAATGGAGAGGATGGTAAGAAAGAGGATAATCAGCCACAGACAAGTTACTTAACCTGTTGGACTTCAGTTTTCCACCTGTAAAATGAAGATGGTGATGTTGTCTCCTTAGTGGGCTTTGATGTGAGGATAGGCAGGGCTGTCAGTGAGCCTTGGATCTTTATGGTTTTATGTTAGTACCAATTCTGTCCCAGAGAGCCTGCTTCTAGCCATCCTCAGTACACCACCACTTCTTAACATTTGAAATCTGTCTCCTTGGTATCATCTCTAGTTTAGTGTTTCCATAGGAAACTGTGCCCAAACTCTACTGGTCTCTCTCTCCTTTGCTTCTTTTACCTTGGAGTTGGGCACAAAGGTCCCCTGGTTAGTTGTAGGCATGGGCTCTCTTAACTTCTGCATATGCACATTTCTCCTTATGGGTGGCTATTATGTTACATTACTTTTATGTGATAAAAGGCACGGCACCGGATGCTGTCTATAAGTAGACACTCCACAGGCACTCACTTCACTCACTTATCCTTTACAGTTTAAATGTGTTAGATGAAAGAATGGCTCTGCGTAGCTAAGATATGTAGTAGGTATACTGAGCACGTATCTAGACTGTACTGTTAATTAATGCTCCATGGATTTCCAGGACTCCTTAAGGCTGAGAAGCTATAGGTGACAAGAACAAACGAAAAGTTATTGCCAGGTGGTGGTGGTGGCAGTGGCACACACCTTTAATCCCAGTACTTGAGAGGCAGGGACAGGAGGGTCCCTGAGTTCTGAGCTCAAGGCTACTCTGATCTACAGAGCAGTTCCAGGACGGCCAGGGCTACATAGAGAAACCCTGTCTCCAAAAACAAAACAAAACATAACAAAAGTTATCTACATGGTCATGCTTTTACTTAATATTTAAAATACAGATAGAGTGACTCAGTGAGAATTTGGTTTCAGTGATAAAACACTAAATCTCTAAGATTTGATGAGATTTTGGACGACAAAATGATTTAAAGAAATTCACATTTTAAAAGTGTATAAGGTGGCCTCCAGTGTTGTTTCTAGAATACCATTACATTATAAACATCAATATCTTGACATAACATCAGTGCGCCAGTTTCACTAGAACATAAGTCTTATTTTGTTTCATGAAGAAAGCATCCTCTAGCCTGAAGTGGCTTGGGTTTTATAATAGAAAGCAGCTGTGGCTCCAGGAAGCGGCTGAGTTTTCAACTTCTCTATTTCTGCAAATAAATACACAGTGCACCAAGGAATAAATTATGCCAGTACCATAAACTGTTGAATTATAAGGATTTGTTTTTAATATTGCTATGTGTATATCTGTGCCTGCCTGAGTTCATACATCCTGTCTCCCATGTGTGCACCACGCCACAGAGGCCAGACAAAAGCACTGGATCACCTTAGCTGGGTTTAGATAGCATTCTGAGCCACCATGTGGATACTGGAAACGAAACCTGGGCCCCCTCTAAGAGCAGCAAGTTCGCTTAAACACTAAGCCATTTCTCCAGCCACCTGGGTTCTGCTTTACTGGCAGACTACTGCATTCTGATAGTAGATGCTCAATGTGTGTTCAACTTTCCAAAATACATTGAGAAAATAATTTGTTACTAAAAAACATAGTATTAATGTTACTATGAAACACACTTTACCATGTGCTATAAAATATTAATATAACAAGTGTCATCTGGGAATTTTAAATAAGTACAAGCCAGTGTTTCTCACACAAGAGGTTGGCATCAGAGTTAGACGAAGAATTTTGTCAAACAATATCAACAAGCACCCCTTCACACAGGAGTTGGCACCACCCATAAAGATGTAGCTCAAATGACTTTTAAGTTGTCCCCTAAGGATATGAACCAGGCAGAACAATAGTGATTCAACAGAGAAAGTTGCATCCATAATGCTTTTAAATTTGGTGTACTCCCCTGGTCTAAAATAGTTCTATTATTAAGCTTTTATTTTGAATATTTTGATGAGCAAGTAGCTTAATAGTGTGTATGAATTCAGCTTTGAAAACTAAAGTACAAAGTTATGAAATATATTCAATTCAGGAGTTATACAAGCATTTATAATGCCAAATGGAAATGTCAGTATTTTCATCTCATGGGTCACTTTACAAAGACCATTGTTAGGATGAGAATAAAATGGCCCATTACCATTATTGTCCTTTATGAGGGAGATTTTTAACTCAGCCAAAAAGCTGCTGGCTGGTTTCTAAGGATCCTTATGCTATAGAGTATGCTCAACTAGATTAGAGTTCATTGTCTTCTTATCATTTAAATTATTTCTAATTCTTTCCTCACTAGCATCATCTCAGATTCAACATTCTGCCCCTTTCTATAGCCATATGCATAATCTTTAGCTTAAACATCTTAACTCTAACCTTAAATTACTTCTTAAACCACTCACCAGTCATTGGTGGTTTGTTTGGTTTTGTTTTCTGTTTAGGGTTTTTTTGTTTGTTTGTTTCTTCTAATGTAGAGCATTTAAACTCCAAGCTTCTGGTACTCAGATTCCTCACAATGTCTGTCAGTTCCCATGATCCTTAACCCAAAGTGTCTTAAGGTTCTGGTGGAATTGCCTTATGTAGCCTAAGAAATAATGCTCATGTTCTATGGGACTCAAAGCAACCTTACCCCTAATGTTCGGTATACTTGAAAGTTTGTTAAAATGGCACAACTCATGTCAACTCTTCTTACTCCAACCAAAGGAAAGAAACATTAGGAACCTTTGGGAGATGGTGAAAATGCTTTTTACCTTGGCTTTGAAAATAAGAGCAGCGGGATTTACATGTGTTCAAATAGAGCACAGTAAACAGGTACAGTTCTTTATATACCATATGTCTTAGTAAAGCTGTCAAAAGCAAAAACTAACATAGCCTGAGCTCAGAGAAGTCTACTGAAAAATCTCAGGCTGACTGTGTGCTATCAGGCACTTCCCACATGAATTTTTGTTGTTGTTATTGTAACATAAGCATCTTGGTAGGGGTGTGTCAAAAGGCCTGAGCTGGTAAGACTATACGGAGAAAGGTCTGTTAAGTTTTCACTAAGGATCTATGTTCAAATCTTGACTCTGCTTCATATGCATTGCATGGTGTTGAATAAGTCACTTTGACCTTGCCTGACACCAGAAAGATTGGAAAGTCAGTTTATCTTATAAGAAAATATGAAATCTTGATGAGATTGTATATCTAAGTAGCAAGATATAGTATAAGCAAAAGTTTTATCTACATATTTCCCTGTGTCAAGGTAAAGTCATTCATATCTCAATGTCACCCACATCTACCAATCTGACTGTACCACCCACACCTAGAGTTCAATATAAACATCTTTGTGTTATGTCAATGAAAGTGATGATAGAATCTCTTGTCAATTGTACAGTCATTAACTCCCATTACACGTGGTAATGCTTTATCATGTTCTCATCCAACCTTTTGTATCACCTGAAAGTGATATACTGGTTGTGGGTAAGATTGAGTGGTAGAAGGAAAGCTAAGGAAAATAAATATACAATGTCTGTTGAAAATGTCATTATTTCAAGTCACCAGATGCAAGACTAATGGGAGTGCTAAGATTATCCAAGAAAGTCCCAGAGGAGACTCACCAGCTGGTCTTTGTCCTGCCTTAGACAAGAGTTGGGAAAAGTAGCTTACATTTCATTTGGCTGAAAGTAATGGGCACAAGCAATGAAATCCAACTCCTGCGGAATCTTTCTTTCAAAATAAAATAGTGACTTACTGCCTACCATGGCCTCTGTGCAGCCTATGAGAAAACACTAGAAGTAAATTTTAGTCATCCATCATTATAATCCCCTTCAAGGGAAGAAAACAAGCAATTACGAGCTGGTTATGCAACAGGTGTTTTCACTTGTCTTCGTTTAATCTTCACTGAGAATTACTTTTCCTGCTTCAGGACTGAAGAGGCGAGCTCTGATAGTTTACTTTGCCCAAGGGCAGTTAGCTAATGAAGAGCAGAGTCTGGGATACACCACAGTGTTCTGCTCCAGCCCATTTCAGGGAAGTCTTGCCTCCCTCTTCTTCTAGGATTCAAGAGGCTTGAAAACCACGGTAAATGGGTAACATGGCTTAGTCCTTATTAAGCCAATATAGGCTAAACATGTAAACACTCATTGGATAATGACAACTAACAATTGAGACAAGTTCTTTTATTACCCCTGTTTACAAATAGTAGCCTATGACTTAAAGAAGTGAAGTAACTCACCTGGGTTCAACAGCTACTGACTGAGCCAAGATTTGAATTGTATACTATACTTGAGACACTGCACAATAGAGACCGTGAATATGTGCGATTTCATTGTTTCATTTAATGTAAGATCTTTATATGTTCATAAGAAATTGTTATAGAAATGTAATAGTTATTGAATAATAATAGCAACTAGCTCAGTAAATTGTGGGCATAAAGATTAAAAGGTGAGCAGTTAGTAGCCCAAACAGAATGAAGTCTCCTGGTCTCTTTTTTAAAAATCGACTCTTTCTGCCAACATACTGAAGTACCACAACTGTGTTTAGACTTCCCAGATTCTTCTGATGACATGCCCTGGAGAGGATTTAGGTACATCAAAATCTATGTTAAAGGAGCCACTGTGGGGGCCTTTTAACTTCAGGGGGCGGCATTTTCCCTCTGGACCACTGTAGGGATGTGAAAAGTCAGAGTATGGGAAATTCAGACCACAGGACATCTGGTCTCCAACACAGACTTCAGCTTTTGTTTTCAGCAAGTCATAGATATTTAGAACCAGAAAGAGCCGATTGAGATCATCTGGTCAAATCTCTTTATCTGACTGGGAAGGAATTTGAGGAGCAGCCAAGGTTAAGTGTTTTCTCTGGGGTCGGAGAGCTAATTAGTAACAGAGCAATAAATCACATTCACAAACAGACATGCTTTAAGAGTGAACTCAATAACTTGTACTCTATGTGACTACAGAGAACACCCAGGTAGCCAGACAAACTCCTGATGTATCTGTGACAACCCCCGACATATCTGAGGCATAGATGTATCTATAACATAGACAGAGATCTGTGACAATAGCAGATACAGAGCAAAGACTTCAAAACTGAGCACCATGTATCAGCAATCTTTAAAATGTGTTACTTTGAGTCACATCATTATCAGGAGGGCTGGTGTTCCTACTAACATCTTTCTATCCAAAGGTTTTAGGTTTAGTCATAGCAAATACCCTAGTCTTTTCATATATATATATATATATATATATATGGAGGGAGGGAGGGAGGGAGAGAGAGAGAAAGTTTATATAAAATCAGATTACTTAAATATTAGGGATATAATTATTTGACACCAATAATCTTTGTGACACAACTTGCCAGAATGTGAATATTTGGACTAGTTAAGGTTGCGAAGCTTTTAAAAGGAATGAAAGTGCTTTCACATGAGGCTCATTGTGAAAGTTCATTTGTCTCAACTTGTTAAACAGAGTCATTGAAAGATCCAAAGATTTGCCTCCAGGGAATACGGTAAGAGCCAGGGATGAAAGGGAAACAGTGGTGAGCAAAAACCAACCTACATGATCCGAGTACATCTGGGGAAAGCACAAACAACCATTGAGTCAGAAGTCAACAGCAAACATCTAGCTTCCCACATGAGAAAATGAAACAGGAGGTGGATGCATGAAAAATGGTTAAAGCATGGAGAAACAACCTGATAACAAGATCAAATCCATTTCCATGAGGAAGAGAGCCAACATCAATTAAGACATAATTTTGGGGGAAAACGAGAAACAAGATACACTCTGAGAGAAAAGCTAATTCTGATACTTACAAAATCAAGTAGTTTTATGCCAGTCATGCTCACTTCCCATGATTACTAACATTTACTCCAAAAGTTTACCTAGTCCCACATTTGGCAATTTTTGACACATTTTAATGATGGAGTTCTCCATTCCGCAATGTCCTTTTATTTTAAGAAAGGAGTGAACACACTAGGGAAACTGGTCAAATATACATCTATATACTTAAGATAGGCTATGAAGACAAATGTTTATGTTATATGCCTAGGCCAGGGGATCTACTTTCTAGTAACTATTTTATGATTCTTCACATCATGTTTCAAGGACCCTTCATGCCTATTTAATGGCAGTTATTCTCAGGTTTTCCAAAATGCATTCTCCATAATCCATCATTGAGATTTAGCAGTGATGTTGTCTGAAAAGCCCAGAAGTATGTCTAATCGAATGGAAGGAAATATGCTTTGTTCATGAACACATATAAAGCATAGCATTTCCCTTCCAGTGTTCAGTCACGATGACAGTGTCTCATCTTACATCAACATTTTCAAAATTGCATTCTCTAAAGCACATATTCTTCAAGATGATCTCCCTGAAGTAACGGAAAATCTAGGGGCTCATTGTTGTGTGGTGTATGTGTTCATGTAGAGGCCGCAAGTCAACACTGGATGTCTTCAATGGATCTCTCACTGAACCCGAAGTTCAAATTCAGCGAGGCTGTCTGTCTAGTCAGCAAGTCCCATGGATCCTCCTATCTTAGTCTCTCCAGAACTGACACTACAGGCATTTCACATGAGTCCTGGAGATCAATTCCAGTTCTTCATGCCCTATTCAGTAAATACTTTACTGAGTTATCTCCCCAGCTCAATAATGTAAGTTTTATTTTAAATCCCTAAATATCTAGAAAAGATGATGGAAAATCCCTCAGCAACTCAGATACCTAGCAAGATGATCAACAAGCTAGCCACTCAATGTTCCAGATGATGTATCATTTGATAGACTAGGTGTCAGTTTGGTTATGGTTCTGAATAACCAAACCCCTTTTGATTCACTCATTAAATAGCATGAATGTAAGAGATGAGCAAATGGTTAGGTTGTGGCATCTAGACGGCACATGGGTTTGAACTGTTGGTTCTGCATTAACATTGTGCTCTCTGGTAAATGACTCTGAATAACGCTGTAGCCGCAGTTTTCTCTGCTGTAAACAGTCTCAGTCCTAAATTTCTCCCTACCAAGCTCAGAGCATTTAAGCTGAGGTAGGAGCACTCTCACATTCTCTAGAGTAATGTAAATATGTTGTCCTGACTTCCTTCAGTGTTGAACAGATTTGGAAACATATGCAAATCTTTTCCTTTCCAATTGGCTTTTGGTCATGGTCCTTCATTACAGAAATAGTAACCCTTACCCAGACATATTTATTTGTTTATTTATGGTGTGTTAGGAGGTATGCGCAGGCACCACAGAGGTATACATCCCATATAGAGCTCAAAGAACAACTTGTGTGAGTTGGTTCTCTCCTTTCACTCTGTGTTAGACGCTATCAGGCTTCTCAGACAGTGCCCTTACCTGCAGAGCCATATCCCCAGCATGGCTGAGCCCTTTTAACATATGTCATTGTTTGGTCAAGGCACTAGGGAAAATGAGAAACACCTCACTCTTCAAACAAAATTTTCAAACAACTCATGAGTTTTTGTTTCAGTGGGAAGATTACATGTTACCTTTAATGTATTAGAGATCATCTCATCTAGGGCAAAGAAACTGGAAATAAGATGATATCAAGGAAAGTTTTAGACATATATGAATTTTACTTCAGAAACTTACTAGAATTTTATTGTAAAAATAATTAAAAAGTGAAACATCTTTTGAAAAATTGGCTCTAAACAACTTGTACAGCACAAAAATTTGACCCTGTTTCCAGAAGGGCTTGATTCTTTGGGTGTTGTCTTAGTTGAAGGGTTGTGTTTCATATATAATTGTATAGTCTTTCATGCCATTGATTCTCCCTGCTACAAAACATGTATTAAAGACATTGATGGGTTCCATAATACCTATTCCAAGGCCCCTTTATCTGTGTGTTATTGTGATGTGTTTGTGACTAAAAAAGTATCTAAGAATTCTCAGTGAGGTGTCAAGCAATACTGACACTCCACAGATAGACACAATTATCTTTATTTCATTCAACTCTATCTTTAGCATTAGTAATAGTAAGAATGAAGCATTTGAATGGAAGCAGTTAAGGGTTTAACCACCTATCAAGGTTTAAAATGAATAAAGGTCCTATTTTGTGAAACATTTATTTTCATTTTGGGAGCTAGTTTTACATCTGTTTCTTAAGACAGAAGCTTGTAGGTTTACTGTAATTGACACAAAATGTTTGTGAATATTCTATTTTATGAGAAAGATTTCACTGACATGAGTGAAGAACTTTGGCCCTGCATTAAGTGCATATTTGAATCCATCTTCCACATACACATGCATGAAGTCAAAAATAGTTTCTCATAGAGGCAAGCAAAGCATTCACTGTGTATAGTTGCTAAGACAACTGTTGGCAAAATATATCATGTAAATAAATATTTAGGACCATCTATTAGCTCGCACATTCCCTGTACCCTACACAGCTGTGAAGCATCCTGAAAGCAAAGGCAGATGTAGGCCACTGAATGAAATCATTAGAAATGCATTAGAAATAAATATATATACATATATATATATGTCACTCTAGAGGATGTGAGTATGTTCCTACCTTAGCTTAAAATGCTCTGAGCTTGGTAGGGAGACTCTTATGATTGAGACTGTTTACAGCAGAGAAAACTGCAGCTACAGCATTATCCAGAGTCATTTACCTGAGAGCACAAAGTTAATGAAAGGAAGAACCAACAGTTGAAATCCCTGTGTTGTCTAGATGCCACAGTCCAACCATTTGCTCAT
Source organism: Mesocricetus auratus (assembly GCF_017639785.1). Lineage (NCBI taxonomy): Eukaryota > Metazoa > Chordata > Mammalia > Rodentia > Cricetidae > Mesocricetus > Mesocricetus auratus. The sequence goes on from NW_024429199.1 coordinate 22,934,075, forward strand.
CTCTTGTATCCATACTATTTCATTATGTAGTCTGGGTGACAACAGAAAGGTAGCAACATCAGGCTTTATAAGAGAGCACGGTATTCATTTGGCAATATTTAACTCTATCTTATTCTAAAATAGTCCTGTGATGTTTTGGAGAACATATGGCTTAATTTCAATCTCTTTGGAACTGTCAATAATTGTCAGAGTCAGAGGTCTGTTCATTCATTAATTAGATGTAAAAGTTTGGGAGACTCAATCCCAGGGAATGGAAAGAGAGAACTGCATGTCAAGGGCAATTTGAGCTTATCTTCTTTTGAGCTTCCCCAATTTTTTGTTTTCATCAATTCAGTAGAAATTCACTAATTATCTTTTTCTAATCTTCAAGAAAACACAACAATCTTTATGACATCTAGTATTCTCAGTGAAGCAGATATTCTCAAACAATGTAAATGAGAAATGTCACTTTCTACTGCTTAGAACTTATCAATTTGTAAACATACTATTTAAAATAGCAATTGCTACTACAGCAATATTGCCTACTTACCTTAGATGTGTAAAATTGAAATACTAACTGAAATACTAACCATAATCTAAGCTTTCAATATCTGAAAACAGTGTGTGGATTAGATAAAACAGTTTCTTCTTTCTCAAGAACTTCGATATACTTGGAAATCATTTCTATTTTTTTACTATTTTTATTTTAAGAAAAAATTATTTTCATTCATATCAATGAAATTTGGCCCACAAGAAAGTCACATACCTTTATTACATGATGCTTTTCCTGGAATGCCGGAATCTTAAACATTTGGCACCAGTATGTTGTGCCTTTGTTTGGAATGGGAACCTGTCTTAAGAAGAAGGGGAAGAAAATAAAAAGTCACATTCAGTTGACATGGCATTAAATTTAACAACATAAGTAAACAGTCCCTTCTATACTTCCACTTAACGTATCTTTTTGTTTAAAAATAGAAATGGGAAAAATAAAGAAAGAAAAACTTACGTCTTGATTTACCAGATCAAAGTATGGTGAAGCTGCAGACAACACATTGACTTTCTCAGGGTTCAGTAATTTCAGACTCCTTGTGCCTCGATTTGAGTCATGGTACTTGGGACCAGATTCTCCAGGATCTTCATGGTGGTAGGCCCAGATAACTCTCACTGTACTGTCCTGGTAATCAGACATAGGTACGTTATGTCTCATAATGTCACTTTCTTTATCATTGAGTTGTGTTTAAAGAACTCTACTTAAAGCAGCATGTAATTATGAAGAAATGAGAATAATGATATTAAGAGTATCCAAAGAGTTTATTCTAACCCCCCAACAACCCCAAAATGATCAAATACTAGCCAAACTAATCAAAATAAAGAGCAAGAATATTCAAATTATTAAATTGGAGATTAAGAATGGAAATGTCATCAAAATATAATCCAAAGACTCTTTAGAGAACCTCTTGTAAACTGATATTAAAAAATGGAAAATTTAGAAGAAAAGGTAAATTCCTAGACATACATGGGTTGTGTAGAAATTTCCTCTAGAATAAAATCATATGCCTTTAAGGGATACTCACTAAACTATAAGATGTTCTAAAGTGAGGTGAAACATTCTATTCTGGAAGTAACCTCCTTAAACCCAGAAAGTAAACAACTCAACAGCTTCAGAAAGTACCTGAAACTGACCAGGTACTCTAGGCTCCTCCTTCCCCAAGTGTATGTAAACATTAAGGACTTCTGAGTGACACACTCAGACAAATGGAGACTCTAAGAATACTTTCTGACCATCTGAGCTATTGAAGGGACTCAGGCAAGCTGAACTGTCTAGAAGAGGCACAGTACCCATCCCACCTACCCACTTAACTGAAAGAAGCAGAGACCAACCAAGCTACTTAGAATAAAGAGTCCAACCTGTTCAACTGCCTGCAAGTTACACAGTGCCCCAGGTTTCCAGCTTTCATGAGCTGTGACCCAGGCTGAGGTGACCTCTGAGTAATCAGCTGCCTGAGTAACCTCTCATCCATCCTCCTGTTAATATTGCCAGTAAAACTCATTGGTTCACCAAGTGTGACATTGCTACTATCTTTAATTTATTGATGATTTCTAATCAGGGTGAGTAGATGTTTGTTCATGTCTATCCATAAATAGTGTCAAACAACAATGTGACCTACCCAAGTTAAATTAAGAGGATATAAATAACTTAAACAGATACATAACAACCAACAAGACTGAAGTAATAATACAAAGTCTCACAACAAAGAAAAGTTTATGACTAAATGAATTCATTGCCAGATTATACCAAACCAATTTCCATATAAATACGCAGGCAAAAGTTCTCATTAAAATCTTAGCAAATCAAACTCAAGAACACATTAAAAAGATCTTACTACACAACTAAGTTTATCTCAGGATTATGAGGTTGGTTCAATATACTCAATTCAGTAAATGTAATACAGCACATAGACTTAAGAAAATAAATAATCTAATGATGTCAACAAATTCAAAATAGGCCTTCTATAAAGTTCCATATGCGTTTGTGAGAAAAGTCCTGAAGATACCAGGGATAGAAGTAATGTATCACAACAAAATAAAGAACTTATATAACAAAACTGTAACTAGCATAGCACATAGTAGAAAATGGAGAGCATGTTCTCTAAAGTCTAGAGTGAGATAAATGTGCCTCTCAACTTTTATTCACTGTAGTGATTGAATTCTTAGAGTAATAAGATGAGGAAATAAAATAATATAAACAAGACTGAAAAAAGTCAATTTATTGCTATTTGCTGGTGACATGATCCTTTTTCTTAATGATTCCCTAAAGATTCCACCAGGAAATTATTATACCTGATAAATGCATAGAGTAATATAGTAGGCTACATAATTCATTTACAAAAATCAATAGCTTTTCTGTAGATCAACAATAAACTTGTTCAGTAGGATATTAGAGAAAATATCATTTTCAATGGCTTCAAACCATGAATAAAACTAAACAAAGAGGTAAAATATCTCTATGATCAAAACTTTAAGACACTGAAGAAAGAAATGAAAAAGTCACTAGAAGACGGGAATATCTTCCATACTCATGGATTGGCAGACTTACTATGAAGCAGACATGTAGGTCAAAAGAGTAGAGTAGAAGACCTAGAAATAAATCCAGGATGCTACTGATAGCTACTTTCCAACAATGTCCTCAAAGCACGACTTGCAGAAGAGACAATGTCTTCAACAAACAGTTCTGAGGAAACTGGATTTTCCCATGAAGAAAAATAAAACTAATATTTTACCCTGAACAAAACTTGATCCAAAATGGATCAAATAAAGACTTTAATGTAAGACCTGAAACTTGAAACTGCTGAGGGAAAACACAAGTAAAATACTTCAAGATATAGGCATAGGTGAGGATTGTTTTTAAATAGAATTGGAAATAATCCCTAGAATTGAGAAATGGGATGACAGATCGTATCTTCACACCAAAAGAGACATACACCAGGGTAAAGAGAAAGTCTGACTACACCAGGGAGAAAGTCTTTCCCAAGAACTCATTAGAATATTATCTATGGTACATAGTAACTACAAAAATTAATTACCAAAACTCCAAATCAGCCAGTCAACAAATGGTCTATTGAACAGAATGGTCTATTCTCAAGCTAAAAACAAATGAACAATAAATACAAACAGGGGGTTTAAATCCTTTGCTATCAAAGAATTTCAAAATAAGCTTTGAGATCTTTAAGGATTCCTTGGCACCACTTTGGCTAACCAATCAACTAAATGTGATCTAGCCCTGGCAATGGAGTCTTCTCTTGGTAACATAAGATGCCAGATGGAGCTTTTTCTCCCCCACTGCTTGCTGACTCCATGTTCATTTCTTTCATATGTGTATTCATCTTCACAGGCTTCTACAGTAGTAAGTCTCCATATTGTCCTCCAAAATGGCTGTTAATGTTAATTGTTTTTCCTCACATCCCTTCATTACCCCCTTCTTCCCTTCCCTTTAGTCTTGAGATTCCATTTTTCCAAATCAGAGTAGCTATCACCAAAAAAACAAATGATAACAAATTCAGGTTATTGTGTGGGAAAATTTAACCCTTTATTCACTGCTGCTGGGAGTAGAAACATGGGCAGACACTATGGAGGTCAATGTGAAGTTTCCTCAAAAAGTAAAAACTAGAACCATATATTCCAGCTATTCCACTCCTGGACATATCCCAAAGGACTCATTGGCCTGCTACACAGATACTTGCTTGTCTATTAATTTTCATTTCTAGTCTAGTATTCCATAGTTAGAAAATGGAATCAGATTAGATGTCCATCAATTGATAAATGGAGAATGAAAATACAGTGCATATTTATAATGGAACAGTGCATAGCTATTTGTAAAAGGAAAATTTAATATTCTAAGGGAAATTGATACAATTGAAAATCACCATGTTAAATAAAGTGAGCCTGACTCAGAAAGTATCTGTATGTTTTCTTTTGGACATGAACCTAGAGTGTAAATTGTATGTACGTGTGCATTTGTGTGTGTGTGTGTGTGTGTGTGTGTGTGTGTGTGTGTGTGTGTGTGTGTAGGTCATGAACTGGAATGGAGATCATGAGTAAGCTCAGAGAGGTCTTCAGGAGGAGGGAAAGACAGATAAGGAAGCAGAAAAAACTATCATGAGAAAGGAAGAAACTAGCAGGAAAGAACTGGAGACACAGAGGAGGGCAGTGGGGGAAAAGGGAACAAATATAGCAAAGTATAGTGGCATATTTGTACCAAAATGCTATAATGAAATGCACGACTTTCTATGCTAACTTAAAAATAATTTTAAAATAAAAAGTACTTTTAAAAATTACCCAAGACTGTTTTTTTCCATAACAGATTTTCCTCTAGGCACTAACTCAATTACGGATTTACAGAAGGTACAAACACAGAAGGCAGCTCTATGTCTGGGCTTGTTTATTTTACAACTCAAATCTGAACTCAGTATGGAATACTGGGAGTTTCCAAGGGGAAGCCAGTGAAACTGGCTTTGAGTGAGCCACAGAGGGAGACTGCCTGAGGGGTTGTGGCATGGGAAAAGTTTGCAGGAGTAGAGAAAAATGACTGAATCCTTCCACAGATAAGGGTGTTTTGCCAGCTCCTTCGAATAAGAACTCTGAGAATAAATAATTTGGAAAAGCTACTTGTGTTAAATGTTCTCTTTGCTCTATTCTTTGTTGGTCCAATGACTACAGTAGCATTCCAACCGAATAATAATTTACTGTGTGCTACATGAAAAGTAATGCTCATCTGTTTACATGCGTTCTTCCTCCTTCACTCCTTAGGCTGATGGGTAATCAGAGTGACTTCAGATTCTTTTACATTCTCTTTTTTGAAGCTTTAGTGGATTGAATAAAAAAGAAAGTTTTATTGGTCTACACTAAAATGAGATGGCAATGGCAGCCCATGGAAAGTGCCACAGGAGTATATTTCCTCTAAATATTTAATTTGCATATTCATGAAGATAATTTGTGTGAAATCTGAAAATAAGAAGCCTCATATAACGTGCCAATAGGTGATTATAATCAACTGACTATTCATCTGGATTTCGGGAATTTACAAAGCCAATCGGTTACAAATCAGATGAGTTACACCCTCATATTCAGCATCATGATTTTCTGTTGTGTAATTCCTTTCTTCAAACCTTTATTATCTATTTTCCCTATTTATAGGGAAAAAGCTAAGATTTACTTTTATTTTTTTAATCGACTGACCTAAAAGAGAGCTTCAAAATGTTAAGTTTGCATAAAAATGCCTTCTGTGAAATTTGTGGTTTTAAAATTGTGAGAGTTTGAAAAGAAAAGTTCAAAAAATTTCCAAGGATTTTGTTACTTTGCCAATACTGATTGTTTCCAGTGTCTCCTCTTTTTATTCTGTCCATAGCCTCATACCTGTAAATACATGTCACCCATGAGAGTGTTCACTCACACTTCTTACCGTGATTATCTTGTCATTGGCATCACATGTGTGCAATTCTCTTGTAAACTCAATCACCGTGTGTGTGCTGTTTTCCATGGCATATTCTAGGTGGTAATCTTGCTGTGAGTCTTTTTCCAATTCTTTATTTGCATTTGTGAAATAGTCCTTTGGGGGGGGGAGAAAGGAAAAACAAAGATCAGGACATTCTAAATACAGAATGAAAGTAATTTAGGAGGATATATGGGACATTTCAAAGTCCATTCTTTATTCATAGTAAAACCCTGGAACTTCCCAATGGACTGGATTGTTATAAATTGAGAGCTGGTTATCTAGGAAACTGGTATGCATTTAAGCAACTGGTCTTTCCGGGGGAAGCAGTAAAGATCCACCCTATTCACTGAGTATCCAAAATGATAACTATTGGAGGCCACTGCATGGATTTCTTCTGGCGTATAAAGGGGGAGACCAGTTCTAAGCAACAACTTGTTCCCCAGAATAGACAGCAGGAAAGCCAGAACCAGCCCCAAGAACAGCACTTTTCACTTTTCTATGGCTTACAGCATCCCTTCATTCAGGAAGCCAGAACACCTATAGGAGTCACAGGTAATTCCAATGCAAACTTTAACAGCACGTACTTATTACAATGAAATGCTATGAGAAAGTATTCAAAGAAATGATACTGCTAAATTATAAGCTATTGACCAACTGAAAAACATTCTGGTTTCATGGATCATTTCTGGGAGGTAGACAAGAACAGTGTGGACAGCATGGGCTTGAAACCAGGTGACTGGAATCTGATCCCCAGCTGTCCCAGTCCATGGCTTTGTAGGATATTAGAGGCCACATTCTGAGCTCTTCTCTTTGAACACTAGCAAAATGGAGGTAGCATATATTTCTGTTGTAGATTTTTAAATAGTATATAACTTACTATACTGAAAAGGATCAAAATAAAGGTTTTCATTTTGTCACAAAATAGTTTTATATATCGTGTACTTGTTTTTCAATATATAATGTATTTTATTTTTGAGAAAAATCGTACTGTGTTAGAATATACATACCAGGATATATTTACAGTTACTGTAATCAACATTAAATTATATTTGAAGAATTTGTTGCTGTGCTGGACTCAAAAAACATAACACACAAGGAAAGTCTTTAAGTATGTATGTGGACAACACTTGAGTGACATTTGGCAATTTTATTCTTAGTATACTTTAACACAATTGCCAAATGTTTGACATACAAGGTCTATACATTTTTTTTGGTTTTACGAGACAGGGTTTCTCTGTATTGTTTTGGAGGCTGTCAGTCCACCTCGAACTCACAGAGATCTGCCTGCCTCTGCCTCCCGAGTACTGGGATTAAAGGTACGCACCACCACCTCCCGGCTGGTCCATACATTTTTAATACAAGAAACTCTCAGATTACTGACAGCACACAGTGTCTAACATGACTCTACCTGGTGATAACAATTGCAACCTATATGTAGATTATGCCCCAGGCGCTGCTGCAACAGACACGTGTACTCACTCATTCACTAGTATGTCAAACCTATGAGATGGAATTATTTTCCCATTTGCAAACAACACTGAAGTAATGGGTACAGGATAATCCAGTTGGAAATGGGAACAGCAATGTTCAAATGCTGTCAGCCAAGGCCCATCATCTGTATCCTTCTTCGCTGTGGTGACCACTGCTGGAAAGTGTTTTTTATTTTTTTCTTTTCCCTGCCTGTAGTAAAGTATTATGTACACATGTTAAACATGAGGGATGACCATTTACTCTGAGAACTAGGCTATAAATGTGATAGGAATTTACATGGCATATCCTATGATGATGCCTATGTGTCTACTGGCTTCTGTCACATAAATTTGAATCTTTCAGTGAGATCCCAATGCCAATGGAAAGAAGGAACTAGGATCAACCGTGCCTTTAGATTCAGCCCATGTGTCATTACATTAGTCGTACAGTTCATTTTATAAACAAAATGAATGCAGTACAAAACGTAATCAGTTCAAAGTATAGAACAATTATCTTGATTTTGCAAATGTTTCCCAAACCATAGTTGCATAAATATCCAACTTGCTTGCCAAGTTTCCATTCATCTTATTACTGCTCACCAAGACTAATTCCTACCAGCTACTTTTCTCTAACTTTTCAGAGAACTTAGCTATGAGAAATTAGGAGAAGCTTCACTTAGCTACAATTGTAGGTCCCTTCATTTTTCCGCTATAAATAAGTCAATAAGAACTATGTATGGATGTATGCATGATAGACTTTGTGGTACCATACACTAGGCAACCACTGTATTATGGAATTACATTCCCAGTCCTCTTTTTATATTTTTTAAAGCGCCAAGGCTGACTTTAAATTTATTCTGTAGCCCGGTATTGAATTTGAATTTGCAATCTCCCTGCCTCAGCTTCCAACACAGCTGAAATTGCAGCCATTAATGTTTAGAAGGCTGGAATGCACATGGTGGTTTTCAGCTGTGGGCCTAGATTTCAGGATGAAACAGGAGGAATCTTTGGGGACTTCTGGAACTAAATAACATTGTCTAAAAGAAGCTGATAATCTCAGCATCAGTGAAGTAAAATATGGTTAAATGCTATTAAAATTAAATTGGTATGTAAAATAACCTAGCCACCATAATGACTTTCCCATTTTTAGGCTTGTTTGAAGACTTCTGTTTATCTTAGCTATGCAAATGGTGTTATTGTTGATATATTTAGTCCAGACCATCAATGACTGAAGGTCTACCTGTCTTCATGTTTTTCAACCAAGGATATTTTTATAAGTTGTCAATATTTCTCCACCATCACCCTATGTGTCTTCTCTTATTTAGTGAGAATTTCAGCCATGATACTTGAGGGGTCTTTTCCTACTTTCTTCTATCCAGAAAATACTCTCCTAAATCATAGGATATACTAAATCTAAAAGAAACACATAGAGAAGGTAAGGTTTTTAAAAATGAGTGTAAATGAAATATAGGGGAAAGGTCACATCATATTGTGCAGACATTCAAAGTTTATGACACTATGTACTTCTTAGTAGAAAAATATGGAATAATTTATATGAAAAATATAAAGACAAAAGCCAATAAAAGTCATTCAGGAGGACACAGAATGTCAAAGTGGTTTCAAGTGAAAAGCCTTCCTATAAAGAAAATTCTAGGCCATAATGGTTTCTTCTAAAAATTTGTCAAATAATTTAAAAAGGAAAAGTTGGTATCAATCCCACCTAAATTTCCCTAGAAAATAAAAGAAGAGAAAACTTTCCAAGTCATGATTTTAAATCTCTAGTATTATGCTAATATCAATGTGAGTGGCATTATAAAGAATTGCAAATTATATAGGTATAGATTTTCTTAAAAATAAGACAGAAATAATTAGAAAATACATAGCAGCAATGTAAAGATAATATATCATTGATATACAGACTTGAGTCAACAATAGAAAAGCAGCCATCCAATCTTCCTATAAAAGGTCTAACCAAGAAAAAACATATTCCGAGAGTCCGGGAGTCAAAGCCAGTTGTCAACCCAGTCCTGTCCCGCGCTTGTCTGCCTTTTCTCTTTCTTTCAACATGACAGATGCAGCTGTGTCCTTCGCCAAGGACTTCTTGGCAGGTGGAGTGGCTGCGGCCATCTCCAAAACGGCGGTAGCGCCCATCGAGCGGGTCAAGCTGCTGCTGCAGGTGCAGCATGCCAGCAAGCAAATCACGGCAGATAAGCCACGAGGGCATTATAGACTGCGTAGTTCGTATCCCCAAGGAACAGGGAGTCCTGTCCTTCTGGCGTGGTAACCTGGCCAATGTCATCAGATACTTCCCCACCCAGACTCTCAACTTTGCCTTCAAAGATAAATACAAGCAGATCTTTTTGGGTGGTGTGGACAAGAGGACCCAGTTTTGGCGCTACTTTGCGGGGAACCTGGCATCAGATGGTGCCGCTGGGGCCACATCCTTGTGCTTTGTGTATCCTCTTGATTTTGCCCGTACCCGTCTAGCAGCTGATGTGGGCAAAGCTGGAGCTGAAAGGGAATTCAAAGGCCTTGGTGACTGCCTGGTTAAGATCTACAAATCTGATGGGATTAGGGGCCTGTACCAAGGCTTTAATGTGTCAGTACAGGGCATTATCATCTACCGAGCTGCCTACTTTGGTATCTATGACACTGCAAAGGGGATGCTTCCAGATCCCAAGAATACCCATATCTTCATCAGCTGGATGATTGCACAGTCTGTCACTGCAGTTGCTGGCCTGACTTCCTATCCCTTTGACACGGTTCGTCGTCGTATGATGATGCAGTCTGGACGCAAAGGAACTGACATCATGTATACAGGCACAATTGACTGCTGGAGGAAGATTGCTCGTGATGAAGAAAGCAAGGCTTTTTTCAAGGGTGCATGGTCCAACGTTCTCAGGGGCATGGGTGGTGCCTTTGTGCTTGTCTTGTACGATGAGATCAAGAAGTACACATAATTATGTCTTAGGTGTCTCCCCAAGACCAGGCATGTTGTATAATACACCATATCTTGAACATTCTGGACAGATTCTCTGGGCTTGTCTGTTATCAATGGCAACTATTTACCAGTTGAAAAGTGGGAAGCAATAATATTCATCTGACCAGTTTTCTCTTAAAGCCATTTCCATAATGACAATAATGATGGGACTCAATTATATTTTTTATTTCAGTCACTCCTGATAATAAAATTGAAGAAATAAAAATATCTAAGACAAAAAAAAGAAAAAACATATTCCAATAAATATCTTCACTAGAAATGATTGTTCACAGTCAAACTTGGCAATGACCATGCAGTAGAAGAGTAGTACTTACAACTTTCAACCATAGAAAGAAAGGAAACCAATGAAAGATCCACAGATACATTTATAGTTAATGATTCTGGACTAAGTCTTGAAAGCAAGTCAAAGAAATACACACACACACACACAGAGAGAGAGAGAGAGAGAGAGAGAGAGAGAGAGAGAGAGAGAGAGAGACCCAGAAGGATATTGATAGCTCCACTGTTAGAGGTCTAGTCTATCCCTGTAGTTCTCTGACCCTACTGTGTCTTCCCATCCCCTAACTAATGGCTTCATATTATCTCCTTTAGTCAGTATGATCAAAGCCAATTTCACTGGAAAATCTTGCTGTCATTTCAAATGCAATGAATCCAACCTTGCACTGCCACCCCCGGACCCCTTGTGTATGTTTTCCATTTGTTTATAATGATTGGACGCTTCTCCAGAAAATCAAATTCAAAGCACTCATCTTCTTTAACTTTTCCCCTATGACTCTTCTCTGGACAGGCACTTCTGCTCCGTCAAGTCAGACTTTGAAAAGATAACCCACCTTGTTCTATTTCATGCCAATAATGCATTTTAGACTCCATCGGTTACACAGTTCTATTAAGGTTTTCTTTGAAATGTCATTGCCTTTCTCTCAGTATGCCATTGCATTTTATTCAATGCATGTGCTACAATATACTAAAATCTACACTACAGGTTCCTTGTTCCCGAAACTTATCCTAACCTGGACTTCAACACTTGCTATGATTAACATTAATATGTGCTCTCCGTATGTTTCCTTTAAATATTTAACTTTTCC